>NC_082402.1:2435025-2453090 GCF_031168955.1 Gadus macrocephalus
CTCTGGGCCTCCGTCTAGTCTTTCAGCCGGTGGAAACTCTATAGCCGCCCGCGTTAGCCCCGGCTAGCACCGCCGCCGCCTTCTCTCGTTGGGGATGCTAATTTATGGGACACGCTTCAGTAAGGTGACACTGTTGCTCCGTTTGGATTCTGGGCGGGTGATATACACACGTCCCAAAAAACCCTCATACCTGAGAGCCACTGAACGAACTCACCGACAGCGTCTCCACACCCAAATCCTATTTCAGTCCGTAAAATTAGATTTATAGCTGAATGAGCTGCTGAATAATGCACTATCGCTAAATTCAGCAGATTTAGGAGTAGCACTTACATGCTATCAGCGAGTGAGCTAACAGCGAGAAATGTAGGACACGAAAAGCGGTCATGGCGTGATGAACTGCCAACACGTATTAATAAAGATAAGGGTTGGGTTGTTTCTCTCCGTGGAGCCGGGGTTAAACAGAGCGCTGGTTCTTTACCTCCGGGGTCTTCGTCATGACCACCATGGGGCCTTCAAACACTGATTTCTATCCCTGCTAAATCTAAATTGCAAGCTTGTGGGGTCAAAGCAGAGCGACCTTGGAAGCTATTTTAATCATCCTTTGATAAACAAACGGAGCACAATTACAGCGCCGACAGCCAATTGGATCCCGTCGTTACGGTCTGGGGGGGAAAGTGGGCACGTGGTTCTTATAGAAGTGCACGTCTGGGTTTTCTCATTTGTCAACATCGATTTGGGCAACCTCGTGGACACGCCCCAAACAACCTTTGACCCAGGAAGTGAAGCTGTCATTAGAGACGGCCTCAGAGGAAGAACCTGGTGATGTTTACTGATCAGTAGCCCTGAGAAAGAACCCTGAGAGAAGCAGAGAACCCTGAGAGAGAACCCTGAGAGAACCCTGAGAGAACCAGAGAACCCTGAGTGAACCAGAGAACCTGAGAGAACCCTGAGAGAACCAGAGAACCCTGAGAGAGAACCCTGAGAGAACCCTGAGAGAACAAGAGAACCCTGAGAGAACCAGAGAACCCTGAGACAACCCTGAGAGAACCCTGAGAGAACCAGAGAACCCTGAGAGAACCCTGAGAGAACCAGAGAACCCTGAGAGAACCCTGAGAGAACCAGAGAACCCTGAGAGAACCCTGAGAGAACCAGAGAACCCTGAGGGAACCAGAGAACCCTGAGACAACCCTGAGAGAACCCTGAGAAAACAAGAGAACCCTGAGAGAACCAGAGAACCCTGAGAGAACCCTGAGACAACCCTGAGACAACGCTGAGAGCACCAGAGAACCCTGAGAGAACCATAGAACCCTGAGAGAACCCTGAGACAACCCTGAGAGAACCAGAGAACCCTGAGACAACCCTGAGACAACCGGAGAACCCTGAGGGAACCAGAGAACCCTGAGAGAACCATATAACCCTGAGAGAACCATAGAACCCTGAGAGAACCAGAGAACCCTGAGGGAACCAAAGAACCCTGAGAGAACCAGAGAACCCTGAGAGAACCAGAGAACCCTGAGAGAACCCTGAGACAACCCTGAGAGAACCAGAGAACCCTGAGGGAACCAGAGAACCCTGAGAGAACCCTGAGAAAACCCTGAGAGACCCCTGAGAGGTCCACACCCTGGATAGCAACGGCCCCAGTGGACCCAGGTCGGCCCCCTGGGAGGAACCAGGCCACCAGGTCGCTGTGGTCTCATGGGGATACAGGGGATCACAAGCTCATAGGGGTTGGGGGCGTCTGGTTCAAAGAGCTTGGAGTTTTTATTACAAAGCAATCACAAAAGTCAATCTCGATTCATTTTATCTGGTGTGGGCGAAGGATATATAAATCAACATTTTCATTTGCATCGGAAGAATCCATTGGTTTAGTTGTTTTTCATTCCAATTGAACCCCGCTGTATCCATCTTGAATTAATCAGCCTGCCAGGAAGCTCTGCTTCCTCCAATGGGAGCGCATTCATCATGGGACACTCCTTCATAACCGAGAGCAGGCCCAAGGGCCGACTCCATCAGCTGTGTTGTGTCTGCAGTTCAGATAAGCCCACGGCTTTATTCCGCGCTCCCTTCGTTCCTCGCCTTGCTCGACCCAACCTCCAACCTTTCCACCGAAGAGAGAAACCAGACCCAAGCCTCAGGAAACACCGACGAGGTGTGTTGGAATATCTTTGAATCCACTGATTGAAGCACGGTGACCTCTGACCTCTCCGACAGTATCCCAGTGGCGTCGGACAGAACAATCTGCATAATCACGACCCTCACGGTATTGGAGCCTCCGACTCCACCTCTTCCTCCACCTCATCCTACACCTCCTCCGCCTCCTCCTCCACCTCCTCTTCCTCCTCCACCTCCTCCTCCACCACCTCCACCTCCAACTCCTCCGCCTCCTCCACCTCTTCCTCCTCCTCCTCCACCTCTTCCTCCTACACCTCTTCCTCCTCCACCTCTTCCTCCTCCTCCTCCACCTCTTCCTCCTCCTCCACCTCCTCCTCTTCCTCCTCCTCTTCCTCCTCCTCCTCCACCTCTTCCTCCTCCTCCACCTCCTCCTCTTCCTCCTCCTCTTCCTCCTCCTCCTCCTCTTCCTCCTCCTCCTCCTCCACCTCACTCCTCCACCTCCTCCTTCCCCTTACAACAACTCTCCCGTTGCTGATTTGCATTTTAAACGCCGTCTCCGTGGCGACGGACAGGAAGCGGACGGTACCAGCGACGTGATGACAGGCGCTAATAGATTCCGACGGCCGCACGACAACAGACCCAGGCCGCGCGTTTTTATGTATTTTTCACCGCAACACTTTGTGTATTTCCTGTGGGACGGTCTGAGTTGGACTACCCCGGCTATAAAAAGAAGGGCTGGACCGGCGCCACGTGGCAGGGGACCTCTGGGGCGCCATGACAGCTCTGGAGCAAACTAGCTCCTCTGGAGTAGCCTAGCGACTCTGGCGTAGCCTAGCCTCTCTGTCCTAGCTCCTCCGTCCTAGCTCCTCTGTCCTAGCTCCTCTGTCCTAGCTCCTCTGTCCTAGCTCCTCTGGCTCGCTCGGCAATCAGTCGGTTTCCGTCGGGTCGTCCAGAGTTCCCCCCCCCCCCGTGTCGAGGATGCCCAGATCAACTGGCTGGTAGAGACCGGGAAGGGTTTGAGGGGAGGGGGGGGGGGGGGGGGGTTTGGCTGGTGGTAGAGGACGGGAGGGGGGGGGGGGGGGGGGGGGATTATCCCTCTCTCTGGCCCTGACACATTGTCTCTCTATCTGGGTCTCTCTGACACACACACACACACACACTCTCACACACACACACACACACACACACACACACACACACACACACACATACCGCTACCAACAGGGTGTGTGAGACAGTATGGATCTATACTCAGAATTATTCATTACTCATATGCAGCTGGCTGACCGACCCGCTCTGTATTTCTCTCTCTCTCTCTCTCTCTCTCTCTCTCTCTCTCTCTCTCTCTCTCTCTCTCTCTCTCTCTCTCTCCCCCTCTGTCTGTCCGTCCGTCCGTCCGTCCGTCCGTCCGTCTCTCTCTCTCTCTCTCTCTCTCTCTCTCTCTCTCTCTCTCTCTCTCTCTCTCTCTCTCTCTCTCTCTCTCTCTCTCTCTCTCTCTCTCTCTCTCTGAGGAGATGATGAAGAAGATGTTGTAGTGGATGGATTTATATTCATGCCGGGCAAATAACATAACCCTGTGTGTGTGTGTGTGTGTGTGTGTGTGTGTGTGTGTGTGTGTGTGTGTGTGTGTGTGTGTGTGTGTGTGTGTGTGTGTGTGTGTGTGTGTGTGTGTGTGTGTGTGTGTGTGTGTGTGTGTGTGTGTATGTGGGTGTTTATATCAGTGTGAGTGTGTGTGTGTTTACGATCCCATGTGAGCACTTCTCATGTCAATGCCGGTTTATTCTTACCTGCGCTGGAATCCCTACTCTTGCAGACTTGTGTGTGTGTGTGTATGTGTGTGTGTGTGTGTGTGTGTGTGTGTGTCTGTACGCTGGCCCCTGACAGCAGACAGGTGATGGGGGGCCCTGAGGTCATTCTGGGTGTTTCACTAAATTGTCTCGGACCTTCTCCTGTGTCCGCCTCTTCGAGTGAGTCTCAAATATCATCTTCACTGGTGTGGTCCCACTGGTCTGGCCAGCCACTGGTCTGTTCCCAGTAGTCTGGTCCTCCTCGTCTGGTCCCACTGGTCTGTACGAGGTCCCTGCTATACTGAATGGGACCATTACCTCATAGCGTGGAAACAGTGTTGCGCGGCATGCTGTGTCGTAGCTAGGAAGCTAGTGTGCTAGCATGGGCAGGTTAGCAAAGCTGCGGTCTGCGCGTTCGGCCGGCCGTCACACGGCCGCCCTCAAACGTACAGCGTTCATATCACAGTCTGCCTTCAAGCAGAAACTTAACTATGTCTTAGTAGACCCCCCCTGCTCCTGTTGATTCCACTGTTTCTCATTTGCATTACACCCTTCACACACAATATAACATTGACCCATCTTAATTATTATTATCATTTATAGTGCATTGGTGTTTTCTATTTTCTTTCTGTACATAGGCTATGTATTTGTATATCCGTTTTATATTTGTCTAAATTAGTCATGCTTGTACCTTTTATTCCTGGTGGGGCCTCTTGGACCAGATCAATATTGTAAGTAAGAAACTGTTCTTAATGTTTTATCTGGAAAAATAAAGGTTAAATAAATAAATAAAAATCACACCTGGAGTGGAACATTGGACGCCTGTGTCTCCGTACACGTCGGTCCTTCTCTCATTCTGGATTACACTTCTCCCTGGGTGCTGGATAATAACACCGGAGGGTTATTATCCAGCTCAGAGAGGTCGTCGGCTGACGCTGGGACGCTGGCGGGTTTCCTCAGTGCTGTGATTGGTCCAAAGGACTGCCACGCAAACGCTGCCTTCTTAAAGTAGCGCTAATTGGTTAGCTCGTCTGCAGCACAACGCACTGCTAGCAAAAAGACGGTCAAGGCTGAGCGCTGACAAGCTACAGCTCCGCTACATGTGACGTCCTGCCTGCTTTTCTTCCCTGATAATTAATTCGCCAAAGAAAAAGGAGATGACACAGGCTTCATTACTTAGCATGTTGAGCATAATGTCTTTCGCCATGGATGTCACTTGCTTAACAACGGCTAATCACCGGCCGGGCTTCAGAAGAGGGGTTAACTAGAGGATACTATAGCAACAAGGGTTTTAATGTGGAACAAAAAAACACAATTCTGAACGGCGAAGTTCAGCAACACACTCACACCGCTCCTCCTCCACAGGATCCGCTCCTCGTGTTGCTCCTCTTGACCCTTCCACCTCCAGACTCCTCTCTCCGGGTTTTCCCTCTCGTCCCTCATGTCAGGCAGCACCTTCTGGTCCTTCTGGAAACAGGATGTCACGTCGCCGAGGGGAGGAAGGCCGACACAGAGGAGAGATACTGATGGTTAATGGTCCGAATATTCCTGATCCGGAATGCCGGATCCCCGCCGGGTTGTGTGGTTCACCCCGAAGTGTTCAGAGCTGAACCCTCCCCCGTACCGAGCAGCGCCAGTAGGACTAGTGGTAGGACTAGACCAGTAGGACTAGTGGTAGGACTAGACCAGTAGGACTAGTAGTAGGACTAGACCAGTAGGACTAGTAGTAGGACTAGTGGTAGGACTAGACCAGTAGGACTAGTGGTAGGACTAGACCAGTAGGACTAGTGGTAGGACTAGTGGTAGGACTAGTGGTAGGACTAGACCAGTAGAACTAGTGGTAGGACTAGACCAGTAGGACTAGTGGTAGGACTAGACCAGTAGGACTAGTGGTAGGACTAGCCCAGTAGGACTAGCGGTAGGACTAGTGGTAGGACTAGCCCAGTAGGAATAGTGGTAGGACTAGACCAGTAGGACTAGTGGTAGGACTAGACCAGTAGGACTAGTGGTAGGACTAGACCAGTAAGACTAGTGGTAGGACTAGTGGAAGGACTAGTGGTAGAACTAGTGGTAGGACTAGTGGTAGGACTAGTGGTAGGACTAGACCAGTAGGACTAGTGGTAGGACTAGTGATGGGACTAGTGGTAGGACTAGTGGTAGGACTAGACCAGTAGGACTAGTGATGGGACTAGTGGTAGGACTAGTGGTAGGACTAGACCAGTAGGACTAGTGGTTGGACTAGTGGTAGTATCAGTGACTTTAATGGCGTACATTAGAAGCAGCGAGATATAGGCGGGACATGCTCGTCCATCAAGGACAAAGCGGATTGGACCCCATTTGCATAATAGAACAGCCAAACAAACAGAAAGCGGCCAATCAGAGGTAAATAAACCTTGAGGGGAGTCCTTGGGACGCCAGCCTCCCATCTGCACCAACACCTAATTAATCAATATTTGCGCGCCGTAATCGCTGCTACTTTTGGTGGTTGTGAAGGTAATGGAATTTAATTAGGAGCCACCAGGACTGCTGAGGAACAACAGACAACCGGCTCTGCACTTGCTGGTTAATCACCGCCTAGGTGAACCCCGACAAACCGCTGAGGGGACCCCCCCGAACCCCCCTCCCAGACCCCCTTATGTGGGGGTTCTGGGTCTGTGTCCAGACCCTCTTATGAGAGGGTCCTGGGTCTGTGTCCCAGACCCTCTTATGAGAGGGTTCTGGGTCTGTGTTCCAGACCCTCTTATGTGGGGGTTCTGGGTCTCTGTCCCAGACCCTCTTCTGTGGGGGTTCTGGGTCTGTGTCCAGACCCCCTAATGTGGGGGTTCTGGGTCTGTGTCCAGACCCTCTTATGTGGGGGTTCTGGGTCTGTGTCCAGACCCCCTAATGTGGGGGTTCTGGGTCTTTGTCCCAGACCCTCTTATGAGGGGGTTCTGGGTCTGTGTCCCAGACCCTCTTATGTAGGGGTTCTGGGTCTGTGTCCAGACCCCCTAATGTGGGGGTTCTGGGTCTTTGTCCCAGACCCTCTTATGTAGGGGTTCTGGGTCTGTGTCCCAGACCCTCTTATGTAGGGGCTCTGGGTCTGTGTCCAAACCCTCTTACGTGGGGGTTCTGGGAGGTTCAGGGGTTCTCCAACTCTCTGTGTTTCTGAGAACCTGCTGGGTTTCTGGAATGTTCCTCGGGCGTCCTGATTGTGTTCTGTTGTACGAAGCTGTTTAAAAAAGCGAGAACAAAACCATGGATTGCTCGTTGATATCCATGACTTCGATAAATTCCACTTTTATTTTTATTTTTGAGCTGAAGGTGTGTGTGTGTGTGTGTGTGTGTGTGTGTGTGTGTGTGTGTGTGTGTGTGTGTGTGTGTGTGTGTGTGTGTGTGTGTGTGTGTGTGTGTGTGTGTGTGTGTGTGTGTGTGTGTGTGTGTGTGGTTCTAAATAAGATTTTTTAAGTAACAGTAAAAGCACTTACAAATAATCTTAAAATGCAGAGAAAATTAAACAAAAGTGTATCTATTATTATTATTATTTGTTTTGAGCTTTAGTCAGTGCACTGCTTTTAGTAATAATAGTAACAATTCTAATTATTTTTAACAATTACAATTATAATTATGATTAATATTATAATTGTTATTATGGTTATTTAAATTAATACAACATTTAATTGAAATAAAAACACTTAATTGTTCATACTCTCGTTCTCGTCCCTTTGGTAGTTTTCTATTGGTTAGGATTACCATATACGACGTCACCGTCAGGGTATAGAATTATATATAAAACAATGTACATTTGATCAATGTTACGAATCACGTACTTTGGTGTTTGTGTGTGTGCCTGTATGTGTGCGTGTGCGTGCGCCCGTGCCCGCCGCCAAGCGCGTGCGTGTTTTCTCCGGTTCTTCTCCTGAACGTTTGATCCGTGAGGTCACGTGGCCAGGCGGCGCGTTCATTGGCCCACGGTGCTGATGACGCGCGCGCCCCGGCACACGGGTGGACGGGCGTGCTGTCACTCACCTTGACTGACGTGGCTCGTGGCCGAGGCTCCGCCCCCAGCAGCCTCCTCTATTTGAGAGCGCGCAGAGGGGACTCGAACATAGAGCTGCTCTGGTGTCATCAATGGGAAGCACGCGAAGCGGAGGGAAGCGACAACGGCTACAGAAACGCACCTGAACCGAGAGCATGGCGGCCGCGTCGAGCGCGCGGACCCGGAACGCGTGGGGCTGGACCGTGCTGGGCCTCGTGCTTGGGGCTCTTGTCTCCCGCGGGGCGCCGCACGACGCCAAGGAAGGTAAGTTCACAACTTTGGTTCTCCCGTCTCCGTCATCCCCGCGGTTCACCGAACCCCGTCCGACGAAGCCTCGGTGTGAGGGTGGCTGAGGCCAGCGGGACCCGGACCGGCTCGGGTCCACGACGTGGTCTGAACCTCCGATAATTAACCGGGGATTTAGTGGGAAAGTTCCGCGATGAACGCGAAGAAGACGAGCCAGCGGGACGGACTGCGCGCCGGGAGACCTGCGGGTCTTTACGCACGGAGAGGAGACGCAACACGGAGAGGAGACGCGAGACGAAGAGGAGACGCGACACGGAGATGAGTCGCGACACGGATCTTCTGAAAGACGTCGAGTCGCTTTTAGTTTGATTTAATGCTCAGAACGAGCTCTGGATTTAACGCGCCTGTCCTCGAGACTTTTAACGGGGAGCCACCAACTGTACGACCACCGATCGATCGGCACGGAGCCGTGTGTGTGTGTGTGTGTGTGTGTGTGTGTGTGTGTGTGTGTGTGTGTGTGTGTGTGTGTGTGTGTGTGTGTGTGTGTGTGTGTGTGTGTGTGTGTGTGTGTGTGTGTGTGTGTGTGTGTGTGTGTGTGTCCAGCTCTCCGTGCGCATTGCCAACACACGGGTGAAGTTGCTTTTAAAAGCGGCGATCCAACGCTCCGAACTAGAGGACTTCCCTGTTTCCAGCTCTGCGTTAAAAGGACCAAACAGGCGCTTCATCCCGCGGACTGTCAATCACCGGCTTGTTGAATGAAACGCGTTATTGATTGATGTTCCATAAAGCGGTGGAATGACTGCAGGACGCTGTCATGTCGGCTGGTGGATCCCGGCAGGTTTCTAAAATAGAAAACGGACCATAATAACGTCTGCTGTTGTAGACGGAGAGGTTTGGAGATTGAGGATTATCTCGATGCCCACACTTCGTCTCCCGGGCAGGGGGCTCTACTGCCGGCCGGGTAGAGGGCTCTACTGCTGGCCGGGGACAGGGTTTTTCGGCTGGGGAGAGGGCTCTGTGGCCGGGGAGAGGGCTCTGCGGCCGGCCGGGGAAAGGGCTCTACTGCCGGCCGGGGATAGGGTTATACGGCCGGGGAGAGGGCTCTTCTGCCGGCCGGGGATAGGGCTCTACTGCCGGCCGGGGATAGGGTTATACGGCCGGGGAGAGGGCTCTACTGCCGGCCGGGGATAGGGTTATACGCCCGGGGAGAGGGCTCTGCGCCCTGCTCTGGCTCCAAAAGTCTCTTCCAAGAAGAACTCAAATAAAAACCAGCCTCCCTCTTAGTTTGGATAAATTTAGCTATAGATCATTATAATGGATTGAAAATGACGAGGATTTTATAGCGTGAAATGTTATTTCAATATAATATAGTTTAGGCCCACCCTCGGCTAGGTGGACGACAGGTTGTGTTTTTATCGAGAAATATAGAGAAAGTGCTCAAACTTACGCTCTAAACCTATACTAGGCTACTAAATTCCATATCTTTGACGTATTGTTCCTTAAAATATCTGGATTATGTTTAATTTAATCAATTGGCAGTAATCCGGTATTTCCCCCAGACATCCTATTGCCGTTTATGCTTATCATTTATATAAAATATACATTTACATTTAGGGCATTGAGCCCACGCTTTAATCCAAAGCGATTTACTATAACGTATATTTGTCAGAAGAAGAGAAACAATATATCGCTGTCGGTACAGTAAGGATGTTCATAGAAGTGCCAAGAACTAACAATTGTTAGGGTTAACTCATAACCATAACCCATAAATTATATATTTATAAGATAATGTCCGAGTCCCGCGCCCTGAAGAAGCTCTTTTGTGATTATTAAATCGGAATAATTAGTGCGCTTCATATCAAATGTAATAATATAAATATTGTACCCATCTGTGTCCTGGTACCGTCGTGGTTCTGTTCTAAACCCGTGTCCTGGTACCGTCGTGGTTCTGTTCTAAACCCGTGTCCTGGTACCGTCGTGGTTCTGTTCTAAACCCGTGTCCTGGTACCGTCGTGGTTCTGTTCTAAACCTCTGTGTCCTGGTACCGTCGTGGTTCTGTTCTAAACCTCTGTGTCCTGGTACCGTCGTGGTTCTGTTCTAAACCTCTGTGTCCTGGTCCCATAGTGGTTCTCTTGGACTCCAAGGCGCAACAGACCGACCTGGAGTGGATCTCCTACCCGCCAAATGGGGTAGGTTCCTGGGTCGCGCTCTGACAATCTCCTCCTCTCCCTCTGAGACACATAGACCCTAGAGAAGGTAGAAACACACACCCTAGAGAAGGTATAACACAACCTAGAGAAGGTAGAAACACACACCCTAGAGAAGGTATAACACAACCTAGAGAAGGTAGAAACACACACCCTAGAGAAGGTATAACACAACCTAGAGAAGGTAGAAACACACACCCTAGAGAAGGTATAACACAACCTAGAGAAGGTAGAAACACACACCCTAGAGAAGGTAGAAACACAACCTAGAGAAGGTAGAAACACACACCCTAGAGAAGGTAGAAACACAACCTAGAGAAGGTAGAAACACACACCCTAGAGAAGGTAGAAACACAACCTAGAGAAGGTAGAAACACACACCCTAGAGAAGGTAGAAACACAACCTAGAGAAGGTAGAAACACACACCCTAGAGAAGGTAGAAACTGACCGTAGAGAAGCTAGAAACACACACCCTAGAGAAGGTAAAAACCAGACCCAATGATGAGGCAATTTAAAAAAAAAAGATCTAACACAGCTTTTATTGACATTTTTCAATAAAAGCTGTTTAAATGTTTTATTTTATTGAAAACACATTTTCCAGTATTATCGTCAATAGCGTGCATTTAATTATTATGGCCAAATGTATTTCGCCGTTCCATGTGTAGAGACACACACATATTCAAATATATTTAATTGGTTTATCAGAGAGCTTGTTGCTAATTCTCTGGTCTTTTCGATAACGATACAATGAAGTATGTTAGTCTTGTTAGTATTTTTGTAGCATTCTAGCATATTTTAGTGTGACTCTCTCCAATGTCCCAGCTGAGTTTCTAGTACTGTACTGGTTCTGGTTATTAACGCATGTCTCAGCTGTATTATAACTCTGTACTGGTTCTGGTTAACACTGAGCTGGTTATGGTTAACACTGTACTGGTTCAGGTTATAAACGCTAACTCAGCTGTATTATAACTCTGTACTGGTTCTGGTTAACACTGAGCTGGTTATGGTTAACACTGTACTGGTTCAGGTTATAAACGCTAACTCAGCTGTATTATAACTCTGTACTGGTTCTGGTTAACACTGAGCTGGTTATGGTTAACACTGTACTGGTTCAGGTTATAAACGCTAACTCAGCTGTATTATAACTCTGTACTGGTTCTGGTTAACACTGTACTGGTTCTGGTTAACACTGAGCTGGTTCTGGTTAACACTGTACTGGTTCTGGTGGGTCATTAACGCGTGTGTCCGCCTGCAGTGGGAGGAGATCAGCGGTCTGGATGAGAACTACACGCCCATCAGGACCTACCAGGTGTGTCAGGTGATGGAGGCCAACCAGAACAACTGGCTGAGGACTAACTGGGTGGAGAAGGGCCATGCCCAGAGGATTTTTGTGGAGCTCAAGTTCACCTTGAGGGATTGTAACAGCCTGCCGGGGGTGGTGGGCACCTGCAAGGAGACCTTTAACCTGTACTACCACGAGACGGACTCGGAGTCGGGCCGGGGCCTGCGCGAGAGCCAGTACGTCAAGATCGACACCATCGCGGCCGACGAGAGCTTCACGCAGGGCGACCTCGGCGAGCGCAAGATGAAGCTCAACACGGAGGTGCGCGTCATCGGGCCGCTGGCGCGCCGCGGCTTCTACCTGGCCTTCCAGGACGTGGGCGCCTGCATCGCGCTGGTCTCCGTCAAGGTGTACTACAAGAAGTGCTGGTCCATCATCGAGAACCTGGCCACCTTCCCCGACACGGTGACGGGCTCGGAGTTCTCCTCGCTGGTGGAGGTGGAGGGCGCGTGCGTGAGCGACGCCGAGGAGGAGGCGGAGAACTCCCCCAAGATGCATTGCAGCGCGGAGGGGGAGTGGCTGGTGCCCATCGGGAAATGTATCTGCAAGGCGGGGTTCCATCAGAAGGGGGACGCGTGTGAACGTGAGTGTTTCCCCGTTTTCTTTGTTCCTTCCGTGCTCACTGCCGCTGTGTGGGAGCGACAAAACGTATTGGCCGCGTTTGTTCTGTTTATTCACGTCTGACGGAGCAGTTGGTTTGACAGTACAGGGTAGGACGGCCGGGGGTGTTGGGGGGGGGGGGGGGGGGGGTCTGTTAGCGGGGGGGGCCCCAGAGCCAGGGAGGATCAGCTAGTGTTTTGAGACAGAGCTGTACGCGGAGCTGGCTGCCCCCCACGCCGTCGTCTGGCCACCGGTGGGGGGGGCCTGTTGACTCTGGGGTGAAATAATAAGACCTTCCTAGCTCCCGCCCCGACGCGCGTCCGCCTGGCCTCCAGCCAACACAACCAGGGCCCCTACCCGGGCCGGGCCCCCCCTCCCCAACCAGGCCCCCTGCGTCTTACTCTCCCCCTGCAAGGCACCCTGACGGGCCCCATGGCAGCAACGCTCTCTGGACCGAGGGCCCTTCATCAGACGGCTAACTGGATGTGTAATTACACGCTTGAGAGTGTGTGTGTGTGTGTGTGTGTGTGTGTGTGTGTGTGTGTGTGTGTGTGTGTGTGTGTGTGTGTTTTTATTTACTATTATTTGACGGCGTTCTACAACGTGGTGTGATTACACACGAGGCCGCCGTCCTCTAATGGGACCAGGATTTATTTCAGGGGCCGAGTGGCTCCAAAGATAAAAATCACCGGGGGGATTAAACAAGGTGTGTGTGTGTGTGTGTGTGTGTGTGCGTGCGCGTGCGCGTGCGTGTGTTTGTGTGGGGGGGGTCATGAGCCTTTAGTGGTCCCTGTTTGTCAGCCCAAACCCCTCTTTTCTCCGGGCTGAGCGTGGGCTCAGCGGCTTAGAGGGAGTGGGGTGGTAATAAGTGGGGGAACGTCGCGGGGCCCAGAGGGTCCTTGGCAGAGCGGCTCGGGGGCCGCTGGCTTCTATTAGAGCAGAGGGGAGGAATGTGGAATATATTACACGTTCAACTTTAACGCCTGACAACACTGCCTCGGCCGCGGAGCTGGTGGGACAAACTGTGTTCAGCTCCTCCTGGTTCCTCCAGTAGACTGGGAGACACACCGTGGTGTTCACCTCCTCCTGGTTCCTCCAGCAGACTGGGAGACACACCGTGGTGTTCACCTCCTCCTGGTTCCTCCAGCAGTCTGGGAGACACACCGTGGTGTTCACCTCCTCCTGGTTCCTCCAGCAGTCTGGGAGACACACCGTGGTGTTCACCCCCTCCTGGTTCCTCCAGTAGACTGGGAGACCCACTGTGGTGTTCACCCCCTCCTGGTTCCTCCAGTAGACTGGGAGACCCACCGTGGTGTTCACCTCCTCCTGGTTCCTCCAGCAGACTGGGAGACACACCGTGGTGTTCACCCCCTCCTGGTTCCTCCAGTAGACTGGGAGACCCACCGTGGTGTTCACCTCCTCCTGGTTCCTCCAGCAGACTGGGAGACACACCGTGGTGTTCACCTCCTCTGCTCCTCCAGCCAAAGCTGGCTCGTGGTTTTTCTATTTTCTGGGAAGGCGATGAGTTTTTGTACGGTCAATAGTAGTGTTAATGTTTCTCTCATTATCGATAGCCTGTTTTTAAAGTCCTAGAGTACAGCTAGTAGGCCATATCAATAAATACTATATATGTATATAGATATATATGGAGATAGATAGATGGATAGATAGATGAATAAATGAATAATTTAGTGTATTTCTATTGTTGATCTAATCGTAGGAAGAATTGAAAAGCAGTTCCTGTAAAGTGTGACAGGTCAGACGGTCTCCGGCTGCATTAGGATCACATTTCAGACTCTGGCTTTATGAGTTTTGTCTGCTCGGAGGTGAGCCAGGAACGGCCATTAAGGTCCGGTTAGTCTGAGCCAGACGAGAGCCTCTGTCCATGTACCGGACAAAGGGAGTGAAAACAAGTCTCTCACTATCCCACGGTGAAAGAGATAAAGTGCACACCAGATAAAGACATTTCCCAACACTAAAGTAAACAATAAAGTGCACAACAGATAAAGACAATAACTAATCCTAAAACTACACAATAAAATATAATAAAATACATAAGGGTGTACTGTGTATAGATATACGTGTTCTTCTTGCAACACATCAGGAACATGAAATCTCTCTTTTTACGATTGTTTCCGTGTAGATTAGTCCAGGTGGGTTTGTTAGGGAGCGAGCCCGCGTTGTCCGATGGTGTTGATCACTCCGCTAACTTCACTTAATGAACCCCCCTAACGATGTACGCGGCGCTGTGTCCAACACACCCCGTCTCCATGAGTGTCACATTAAGACTGAGAACCGTCCAGAGATGGAGCCTGTGCGACGTGAATTTGTTTACGATTCCGTTTACGAACCCTCTGGCGTTCCTGTAATAATAAAATGTTGTTTTACTACAGTGCTGTAAAAACATGATGATATCGTAAAAGCCCGTGAAAAGGGCTTCATAAAAGCTATCCAGTGTACCGCGCGGATGATGGGTCGGACATCGACAGTTAGTACCTCTCTACTCTGAAACACTCGCAGCGTTGGGGGGTGGGGGGGTGATGGTGTGTGTGTGTGTGTCGGGGGGGGGTCTTGTTGACCGTGTGTGGTTGGGGGGGAGGGAGCTGTCATCTGAGAGCCCCCCTCTGTAGATAGCACAGCCCCCAGTGTTGGACTCCTCATTCATCACCCCAGAGACAGGCCAGCTTGTCTCCCCCTTTGTGAGGACATCCCCCGCTGTAGATGTCACTCCCCCCCCCCCCCCCCCCCCCTCCAGTTTAAGAAAGGGGGACCCCTAGACGGCCCAGCGCGGCGCTAACCCTAACCCGGAGAGAGGGGGACCTCGTGGAGGCACAGGGGCCCCACTGTTCCGCGGTGGATGTGGTCCACTTCTGACCCATCGCATCTCTGCGGCGCCTAAACAAGAAGAGTCTGACTGTTGAACCCGTCCCCCCCCGCCCCATCTGGAGCTGGGCCCATATCTGGGCCCCGTTATCTCCCTGCTATCAGGGCCTGCTAACGAGGAGCTAAATGTGTTCGTGTTCGGGGGGTGTGCGTGCGTGTGCGTCTGTGTGTGGTGTGTGGGTGTGTGTGTGTGTGTGTGTGGGGGGGGGGACGTGTGTGTGTGTGTGTGTGTGTGTGTTTGTGTTGGGCGGGGGGGACTGATGTGTGTGTGTGTGTGTGTGTGGGTGTTGGGTTTGTGTTGGGCGGGGGGGGACTGATGTGTGTGTTTGTGTTGGGCGGGGGGGGACTGGTTTGTGTGTGTGGGGTGGGGGGGGGGGGGGACTGGTGTGTGTGTGTCTGTGGGGGGGAGATGAACAGCATCCTGTATGCACGGCGCTGTCATCCGTCTTGGCTGACAGGGACCCGGCGACGGGAGCCGGTCTGAGCGTGATGGATGGCCGGGCTTGAAGTGGCGTCCCCGAGCTGTTTGGGGTCTGACCGCGACAGGGCCGTGGCCCCGGGGCCCCGCGCAGCCCGCCGCGAGGCCCCAGGAAGTACATCCACTTAGCGTCTGAAGGGAGAGCAGGAAGCCGGGCGGGCCGGTGGCGGCGGTTCAGTGGTCTGATGGATCAGGGGTGGATTCAGACCAGCGCTCGGCTCACAGCAGCGCTAGGGCCGGCAGATGGAGGCGGAGCTCCGCAGGACACCGGCCGCCAGTTGAGCTCCTCAGGGGGGGCGGGGCATCTCAGGGGGCGGGGCTTCTCGGGGGGGGGGGGGGGGGGTCTCAGCAGGCTGTGCGTCGTGTGTCCGGGACTCTGCTAACATTCAGACGACAGTTGGTACTTTGCCGAAGATTGATCACCCTTCTGAGACCCAGTCATCAATCAGTCGATCAATCCATCAATCAATCAATTATCCAGGCTCCAGATCTTTGGAGAAAGTTAAATACAGATCACTGGTTTCAACAGTTTTTCTGTGCATGGATGTGTGCGCACTGCCTGGTGTGTGCGTGGATGTGTGTGCGCACTGCCTGGTGTGTGCGTGGGCGGAGCCTCACCAGCGAGACGGGGGGGGTTGCGATAGAAATTGTCCGCCTAAAGAGCGCGTCTGCTGCTCTTAAGCGGCGAGCTCTGGGTCTCACTCCCGGCCGCGTTATGTAATAAGATATCGATTTACCTCTCAGAGGAAGAACCAGCTCTGAGGCCCAGATCTCACCAGGTCCCTCCCTCCTCTCCCCCCCTCCCTCCCTCCCTCCCCCTCCCCCTCCCACCCCCCCCCCCCTCTCCCCCCCTGTGATCTGATCCCTCGTATCGCTCTCTTCACTGGCATCAAACAGCAGAAGTCTTGAGTGTGTTGCCACGCCGACCGCCCGTCGGAGCACCGGGTTCCGAGGTGGGGGGGTCAGGAGCTAAAGAGGTCTTCAGCCGGGGGTACGGGGGGGTCTTCGAGGGCCCGGGGCCCGGGGGGCCGCGATCGATAGAGATGTCTGAGCCCGTTAGTGCAGCAGGACTGGAGCTCAGAGCCCGGGGGGGGGGGGGTGGGGGGGGCTTTTGTCATGCGAGTGGCGGAGAGAAGGGGAGGGGGAGGGAGGGTGACTCGACTGGTGATTGAGGGGTCAGGGGTCAACTGCTGCGATCATCCATCTTCCGCCCTGACAGGGGTGTCAGCCGGGGGGCTCGCCTGACGGGCACGGGGGGGGGGGGGGGGGGGTCTTCAGCCATGTGTAAATGACGCTAATATCCCCGATCCGGAGCCATCACCTTGGAAGTAACGCCGTGCGACACGGAGTCACGGAGGTCCTCCGCTCTCTGTGGCGTCTGCACAATCCCTCCCCCCCCCCCCCCCCATCAACAGCGCTTGCCTTGTGTTTGTGTCAATAAACGGCGTCGACTCGTGTTCGCGCGTCTCTGTGTTCAGGACTGACGGCTCCCATTCCCACGTCTGATCCGAGCCCGGGATCCCGTTTTGCCATGTCTTTGGGAAAACTCAAGGTTCCTTGATACGAGGTTCACACCCTGCGACGGTGGGGCCCCGGGATTACGGGATCAAGCCGGCCGCGTTTGTACAGTACTTAACACGGAGATAACACGCTGCAATGGTCTCTGGACGGCGGTATGTGCTCCGTCGGCCGCAGTGTAGATTTGCCGTCAGCCGTTTGGTATTCAGATATGCATGAGCTGGAACCCTGAGCTCACCGAGACGCCCGTCCGACGCGCCCACGACCGCCTCGACGCCCGCTCGGCTTTCTGTCTTTAATCACAGCCCAACGTGGTTTTCATGTGATTCTCCTCGGCGTTTTATCCCCTCTCTTCCGTTCCTTCCCGTTATCTTTTAATCTAGTTTTGGGTTCATACATAATGTTTAAGTAATGTAATGTTGGAGCTTATCGTCGGTCTTCTCTGTGACTCCTGAGGCTGGAGGCAGCAGAGGAAGGAGTCTGCAGCAGGAACACAATGCTGAAGCCTCCCTGGTCTCTCTGCTCTGGCAGCTGGCATGGTGGCTTTAATTTGACGTGTTGACAGACAGGGCACCGGGATTCCAGAATGTCTTGAGAGCCGTCAAATCAAATCCTTTGTATCCAGACCAAGTTCACCCCGCGTTTTTAGTCCTAATCATTCCCCGAAATAAATGTTTCTGCAACGATATGTAAACCCAGACATTAGAACTCTGCAATAATTAGATCATTGTTACCTTAAAATCCACCAATCCAGTTTCCTGCATGACCCTGGGCGGGTACTGAGCCACATGGTGTGGGAGGAG
This sequence comes from Gadus macrocephalus, assembly GCF_031168955.1. Classification (NCBI taxonomy): domain Eukaryota; kingdom Metazoa; phylum Chordata; class Actinopteri; order Gadiformes; family Gadidae; genus Gadus; species Gadus macrocephalus. The sequence continues at coordinate 2,453,018 of NC_082402.1, forward strand.
AGGACCTGTCGGACTGAGAGCCATGAACCCCAAAAAAGGCTCGGGGAGGATCCTAGGGATCACTGAACACTCT
>NC_082402.1:2453190-2495690 GCF_031168955.1 Gadus macrocephalus
CAGGGGGGCTAATCTGTCTGTTCCCACGGTGACAGCCCGCCCGCCCCCTGCTCCCTCTCCCCCGGGACAACTTCATTACTCACGTCCCACCTACGGCGCCGTCTCCGTGGCAACACAACACAACACAACGCGGCGGCGGGCGGCGGGCAGCGGGCGGTCGCGGCGCGGTGCCCTTCACCTGGCGCTGGGACCCTGTCATTACTTTAACACGGGCCTGGAGGACACAGCATCTGTTCCACATCCTGCCAGCAGCACGACACCGTGTCCCTCCTTCAGGACGGCGCCGCCTCCAGCGGGGCTCCTGACCTCCTTCTCCCCCCCTGCTCCCCTGCAGAGCGCAGTGTGGGGGCCCCCGGCTCCGCCACATGTTTAACCGGAGCCATCATATACGCACCTTTCAGTCCCAGTCACAGAAGAGCCGTCACATCCGTTCAGAGGTAGGAGGCTGACCTCCCACCTCCTTTACCCAAAGCGACGTATAATAAGACCGTCTGGCAGCAGAAGGCTGCTGTGAGGTGCATTAGTTTAGCTTTGCGTCAGTGGTTGGCTGTGTAAGTTGTGTTGCGTGACGTTTTAGTTTTGGTAAGTCGTGTTCTGCTATGCGTGGCTGTTGTCATGGCGCCCTACGCGCCGCCCTACGCGCCGCCCAGTGCTCCGATTGGTCGATGGTTAGTGAATGAGAATCGATGCACAGTGTAACAGCAGCCAGACATATTTCCTGACGGGGCTAAATTAAACCTGTCCCGTATCTGGTAGGAGGCTGGAGAATAGAACCCTAAAATACATTAGGGTGATCTACATAATACTACCTCACTGCCCATATTGTGCAATAACTTGCATGTAGTGGAGTTCTGCATGACTTGAACTCTTCTGTCCAATCTCCCAAAACTGATATAACAGGCTTCAATAGGCTGCCCCCCCCCAATAAGCCCACCCCATAGGCTAGACCAACACATTCTTAAACAGCGTAATCACCTTTAATATATGACATATTTGTACATACTTTACACGTGCATTGCTTCACATACACTACAACTGCTGCAGTACTTAACACATGCAGTAAATACCATGCAGTACTTCACCTACCGTACATATACCGCAGTACAGTCTGAATACTTACCGAACCCTGCCGTGGTCCACTGGGCGCTGGGAGGCGGTCTGTGCGGGTCAAAGGTCAGCCTGGTGTGGGAGTGGTGATCAGAGCCCGTAGGTCGACAGCAGCTCGTTCCGTTCTGCAACGCAGAGTAGAATCAATGTTAACATGTTGTTTTCTGTCACCAGGCCAGGAGAGAGACTTTCAGCAGGAACATATCTTACATCATCGTCCAAGTGCGAACGTTAAATATATAACAAATCAAAGCACTCCATAAAGTTCAACTCTCCGAGGACCAGTGGACATTTCTTCCCTGGCTCGGTTCTTAAGAACCGTGCTGTTCTAAAACCCATAAATAAAACCAAATGACTGCTAGCGGGGTCAATGTGTTACCACCAGGAGCTCTTCATAAGAGCAGAACTGTGTATTCTCACAAAAACACGAGCCTTACTCTAGCTAAAGCGCTAGCTCTACCTCTAGTCTAACTAAAGCGCTAGCTCTACTCTAGCTAAAGCGCTAGCTCTACTCTAGCTAAAGCTCTACTCTAGCTAAAGCTCTAGCTCTACTCTAACTGAAGCGCTAGCTCTACTCTAGCTAAAGCTCTACCTCTACTCTAACTGAAGCGCTAGCTCTACTCTAGCTAAAGCTCTACTCTAGCTAAAGCTCTAAGTCTACTCTAACTGAAGCGCTAGCTCTACTCTAGCTAAAGCGCTAGCTCTACTCTAGCTAAAGCTCTAGCTCTACTCTAACTGAAGCGCTAGCTCTACTCTAGCTAAAGCTCTAGCTCTACTTTAACTGAAGCGCTAGCTCTACTCTAGCTGAACGGTAGCATTACTCTAGCTAAAGCGCTACTCTAACCAAAGCTCTATCTGTAGTCTAACCAAAGCGCTAGCTCCACTCCAACCCTAACAAAGGGGAACAGAGTGGTGGAGCGGCGGCCGGCTCGCGTGCGGCGCCAGAGAAACAACAATAGGCATTAGTTCCTCTATAAATACCGACAGGGCCTTCAGAGGTGCGGCCGCTGCCATCGACTGGAGTTAGGAGAGTCCATTAGTCTTATAAAAAATGGAGCGCGCCGCTTCCCCCGGACAGGAAGCGCGAAGACGGCTTCTGGGGAAACATCTCCGAGCCCCGGAGTTAAAACAATCGGCTCTCAGGCCGGCGTTATTCTGGACCCGAAGAGGAGGAGGACAATGGCGCGGAGCGCTGACCCGAGCCAATCGGGATAGCAGCTCACTCTGGGTCTTTTCTTAGCCCTGATAATGGAGGACAACACGCCCGCTCCCCTGTTGTGTCCCCGGTAATGGCTGCCTTCAGAGAGCACAGCACTCCGGCATATGGAGGCCACGTCGGTGCAGACCCGCCCCCGGGGTCCGGCGGGCTAACCCCCGCCGCGGTAGCTTCCCACGAGCTAACGCGAGTGAGTAATGTCTCCTCTGAAAGGTTATATAAAAATTCATCGCAGGTGGAAGATTGCAATCAAGTGCAGCGTCTTTGTTTTGCAAATTCCTCCCTCCTCCTAATCAATCACTCCCCCCCCCCCGCCCCGCCCCCCCTAGGGGGGGTGATCCGTGGGCTTTAGCAGCGGACGTGAAGGATATGAATGTTTGCCACAGAGAGCTCTCTTCTCCGCCCCTCCATCCATCAGAATAGCAGATCAGGTGGAGCGGAAGGAGACCAGGGAGACGCTGGACACCCTCCGGGCCCCCTACCCAACCCCCCCTCCCCCCCTCCCCGGCCCCCCCCTCTTAGACCCCCTACCGGACCCCTTCCCCGGACCCCCATTCTGAGACATGGGTCTGAAGGTAAACCCCCAGACTCTGAAGCTCTGTCCATCATGGAGCCCCGTACCCCCTCAGACAGGTGCGCTCCCTAAAGTACATTCAGCTTCCTTGCACACAAACGAGGTGATGAATAAATCGATGAATAACGCAGAACAAAGAATTTAATTGAGTATCGATCCACACACACACACACACACACACACACACACACACACGCACACACGTATTGGTTTTTCAAAATGAATGTCATTATTCAAAGAATTCCTTCTCCAAGTACTTTTTCTCCCTCCTGTTTCCTCATGAAGGGAGCATGTTCCATTTGATTCATTATTTAGTCCTCCAGCCCAGGCTCTTACCCACTCAGTGAGCCTGTGTCTTATAGCGTACGGCAAGGCACCCAAATAAAACCAAATCTAGATGGTTCAATCATTCATGTGGTAAAGGATCTCTGGCTGTAGGAACCCTAACCTCCTCGGACCGTGACCCTAACTCTACCTGACCCCAACCTCCTCAGCAGGTGGGCTGTGGACATCCCACCCAAGGTCTTTCGACTGGGATTTAAACTCAACGACACATTTCTGAAACAAAGCTTCCCCCGTCAGCCAATACATTCATTGTGCTATAATTACTTTGATAACGGTGGAAGCGTGTGTGCATGAAAAATACAACATTAACGAACTTCCCATTCCCCCCGTGATGAGTCGTTTAATCCTGTCATTCTGACAGTGGAGTGAGACATTAAAAGCCCCAGCGTCTGCGGTAATGACCCAGCGTTGTCTCTCCTTAATGCCCCCGTCACCCCGGTACGTTCAGCCAGGAGCGGGTCTGTTCAGCGAACCTTCTGCCATGTGTGTGTGTGTGTGTGTGTGTGGGGGCGGCCTCTGGACAGTGTGAGGCCTGGAGCCCCACAGCGTCTGGTTTGACAGTAAGCTCCGTGCTGAGCAGTCTAATTACTACGGCAACAGGGACAGCTCTCCAAAGAGGACAGGGGGGGGGTTAGCAGCGTAGCCATGTGACGTGTGTGATGTTGTGAGGGTACCGCGGTGTTTGACGTCGAACTCGCCTCAGTATGGGGGGAACAATGTATGAATGCATGTGTGGAAAAATTAATTATATGATGTTCATTTTGGTTTCGACTGGTGGAAAAAGATAATGATCGTGTCATTGGATTGCAAATCCTTTTGTCAGTATTTGCCGTGAGTCTGTTAGCGAGGAGAGCGAACACGCATGCCTTCGATTATTTATTGTCCAAGTTATGGAGAAAATACATTTCAACACTGCGTTTGAGACTTGCAGTTGTCAAAGATTAGCATTGATTATATTTCTTGTAGCGACTTCATTCAGAGCCCGAGATGTGTCTCAGCCTAATAACTAAACCTTCTCTACTACTTTATTTAACTAAATAAATAGCACTGTGCGATTAATAACGTTTTTTCCAATCTCATCGATGGACACAACTAGAATAACTCATGCAATGGAGAGGTATATCTATATACCTCTATATCTATTTATATACATCACAGAACAAACCAGGGACTCTGGCTCTGGGTTCATTACAGACCCCAACGACTGACTCTGGGTTAGTGCTGCTCGATTATGGGAAAAATCATTATCACGATTATTATGGTCAATATTGAAAACCCGATTATTCAAACGATTATTTTTGAGTTTGAAAACATTTATTCAGCATGTCTCTCACAAAAAAACGTTGTAACTGAGAACTTGTGAGAAAATGTTCCAATCTAAAATAATATAAAGATATGTATCAACTGTTCTGCCCTTTCTATAAAAAAAATAAATAAAAAATAAATAAAAAAACTTGATGTTAATTTAGTGATTGTTTGACGCTAAAATCGAAATCGCAATCAAAATTCGATTATCGCCAGGCCCTACTCTGGGTTCATCACAGACCCTAACGACTGACTCTGGGTTCATCACAGTTTAACCATAACGACTGACTCTGCGTTCATCACAGTTGAACCCTAACGACTGACTCTGCGTTCATGGCTGCGTGTGAACCAGCTGCTCCAGCTGCTGCAGCCTCTTCTATTTGTGTATCTTGGCGAGAGGTGAGATGGTTTGGCCGTGCCGCCGTCTGGGGTAGAGGAAACAGACCTCTTTCCACGACGGGCGCCGCTGAATATGGCGGTATGTTGCCATGGAAGCGCCAGATATCATGTGACCATCAAGACGCAAAATATCTCAATTCAACTTCCAGGGTTTTCTTTCTGCCGGATCTGGACTCCTTGGAGGTCCAGACGACGTGAATAACGAGATGCTTACTTTCAGCATGAGAGGAAGTGGTTAATTACTCTGTCGGATCCCTCGGTGTGGGAATGGAGGTCTTGTTTTGATGGAGCACTCCAAAATAAAAGCCCCATTTAATCATGGGCCGAGCGGCCTGCTCCCATTCCGCCCGCGCCCGTCTCTAGCCGCGGGAGCCCCATGCTAATCTCTGGTGACACAGAGCGATATGAAACCACCACTATCCTCTGCCTTCACTTATGCTCAGGCCTTTCCCGTCGGCCGCTAGGACGAATCTCCAAACCCACTAATCTAGAGGCTCTGGTTCTCCTCCAGGGAACCCCCAAGACCCGGGCTTTACACTGGGCGCCGGGCCCAGGAAGGGGGTTCAGTACGGGGCCAGAGGGTAGCAGGATGGGGAGATGGGGAGAGAGAGAGAGAGAGAGACAGAGAGACCGAGACATCTATACAGACTATATTTCATTCATCTGTTTTAATTTGATAGATAAATGAAGGCAAAAAAACTAAACAAAATCGAACTATATAAATAGGGGTTTGGAGAAGACAGGTGGTTTCAGACTAAGAGGGGAGTACAGTGTTGTTCAACCACAGACAACAAGAGAGGTCGGTTGTTCTTCCAGACCTATAGACGCGCTGGTCCGCAGCGGCCCCGTTCCACTCGGTTCAGTGAAGTCTGTCACGCTCGGCCAGATGTTTCTCCTGCTCCACTGGCCTGCAGCGAGCGCAGCAGCAAGAGGGAGGAACATGAAAACCCAAATCACATCCGTCCAGTGTTGGACAGGAGGACCTGCACGGGGTCCGACCCAAACCATTCCTTATCTCCGGACAAACACCTTCTCCCGCTCCTCCCGGTCTGCAGCGTCGCGCCATCGAGGTCAACCCCGTCTGCGTTCAGCTGACGGCGAGACACACATGATCCTGACCCGCCTCCAATTAGGCCTAAAAAAAAAAAAATGTTTGGTTCCTGTTGGTTGTCAGTTGAGGTCATGGGTAGGTAGGGAATTTTTTTAATTTTTTTATTTAATTTTTTCCAGCGGCAGCGAATGATAGGTAGGTTGTTTTCATTTAAAAACGAGAAAATTCGCTCATCCTTGTACAGAATGAAGAGGTGCTGTACCAAAACGTAATTATAGTTTGCATCAAAAAAATCTTTTTTTTTTTATTATTATTTTTTTTTTTTATAAAGCTCATAAAATAATTTGGGTTGCACATAAATTGACAGGGTCGGTCGGAAACCGGAACCAAACAAAAATTTTTTTTAGGCCTTAAGGCTCAACGTCTCAGATCGCCACCAAGAGAGACACCCTGTCAGCAGGCCACCAGGAGACACCCCGTCAGCAGGCAGCCAGCAGGCCACCAAGAGAGACACCCTGTCAGCAGCAGGCCGTCAGCAGGCCACCAGGAGAGACACCCTGTCATCAGCAGGCCGTCAGCAGGCCAACAGGAGAGACACCCTATCAGTAGGCAACCAGCAGGCCACCTGGAGACCAGCAGGCAGCCAGCAGGTCGGCAGCATGCCACCAGCAGGTCGGCAGCAGGCAACCAGCAGGCAGCCAGCAGGCCGGCACCAGGCCGGCAGCAGGTAGCCAGCAGGCCGGTGCGGCGTGGCGGCCTGTGCCTGAGGGCTTTAGGATTGAGTCCTGCAACAGGTAAGCAGCACGCTGCCTCACTTTAACAAATGTTACGCCGCTTAAGAAGTCCATCATGTGTCTTCCCCAGCGCTGCCTGAGCTCCTGGCCACGTCCTCGGGACAGGGCTGCCTCCTCCGTGGTGTAGGCCTGGCCCCCCCAGTCCTCCGCTGCTGCTGGGGTTAACCCCTAACACGATGCCACGGGCTCGCTTCCCTCAGTGATCTTCAGAATGAACCGACTTGCGAACCTCCACTGGTCCCTTGTGACCCTTTGACCCCCAGGTAGAAGGCAGCCTGAAGGTAAACACTGTGCTCAGTAAACCGCAGATGGAGCCTGAGGCTGATGCAGGCGCCAACGCCGCCGCTACTAACCATCAAATCCCATTTTATGGCGCCGTCGGTGCTTAATGCTACATCGATGAGAGGGTTGGGCGAACGACAACCGCAACACTTCTCTCTCTCTCTCTCTCTCTCTCTCTCCCTCCCTCCCTCCCTCCTCTCCCCCCCTCCCCAGGGGGTCTGTGTGTCAGTCCATCAGTGGCTAATCGATGCCTCGCTCTCTCTAGAGGAGGCTTGGTCGGCCCGTGGACAACAACAGTGCATTAAGAGAACCGTTGTTATCTCTGCTGGGCTTAGCGCTCAGATAGCGCCTGTTGCTATCAGACTCCTCCCTCCTCTTAAGACCATGTGACACACAAAAGATCAGTGCGTTGTTGCGGTGCGTTTGGTTTATTGAAATGAAATCCTTACTTTGTGTGAACAACACCCACTCAGAACTGTGTATTGATCTTGGAACAATGGAGAGGTCGGGATTCACCTTATTATTTAGTATTGGAGCACACAGCGTTCCAGACTGAGATAAAGTGAATTCATCTAGATGGTGTTAAAGAGCAGGGAGGGGTTAGACAGTGAATTCATCTAGATGGTGTTAAAGAGCAGGGAGGGGTTAGACAGTGAATTCATCTAGATGGTGTTAAAGAGCAGGGAGGGGTTAGACAGTGAATTCATCTAGATGGTGTTAAAGAGCAGGAAGGGGTTAGACAGTGAATTCAGCTCCATGGCGATAAGGAGCAGGTAGGGGTTGGACAGTGAATTCAGCTCCATGGCGATAAGGAGCAGGTAGGGGTTGGACAGTGAATTCAGCTGCAATATGAATCGGGGTGAGAAGCCGAAGATTCTCAAGCTAACAACAAATAGCGTTTGCTGAGGATCCAAAGTGCGTGTTTAGCTGCCTTTCTATAATCAGCAGCTATTGTCTCGTAGGGACGCTGTTTGTCTATTAATTGCCATGAGACAAATAAATCCTGTTTCCATTTCAGCGGCGTAATGAAGCGGCTTCGGTCTCCACAAAGAGGCTCCGTGAGAACACTGCAGTGTGCTGTGCCTCGTATCCATCAGACTACTCATCCCCCTGAGAACTCATCACTCCTCATCCCCAGCTAAACACCCCCCCCAAACTCATCTGTCATGTCCGTGCGAGTACAGACGTGAGGGGGGGGGGGGGGGGGACAGAGAGAGAGAGAGGGACCAGGAGCTCCGGAGAGACAGGATCACTTAACATGTTTGGGTTGGAGCTCAAAACAACATCGACAACGACCTCTACTAGGTCCTCAGAGCCGTCTGAGAGTGGGATCCGTTACATACACACATACACATTCAGACACACACACACTTAACACATACTGACACACACACACAATTTTCCCACTCATACAAAACACACCAAAAATATTGATACATACACTCACAAGACATGCACACACAGGTCCATAAAGACACACACACACACACACACACACACACACACACACACACACACACACACACACACACACACACACACACACACACACACACACACACACACACACACACACACACACACACACACACACACACACACACACACACACACACACGTATGAATCATCGGGTTGCGATGCTGCAGGGGGGGTAGCCAGAGGTCAAGAGGGGTCGTCGGCTGGGCTCTTCTTTTTTTGGGATTCTTTTGAGGCAGGTCTGAAGATGTCAAATGAGTCCAGCTCACTCTCACACGGCCCTCAGCGTGAGATGAACTTCCTGGTAGGGGTGAGCCAATCGCAGCGCAGAGCAGGAACACACTCATCACCGGCCCCGGAGCACAGCCTCTGATCTAACCACGAGACTAGAGACACGGAGTGGTGTTAACTAACCTGGAGACTAGAGAGACGGAGTGGTGTTAACTAACCTGGAGACTAGAGACATGGAGTGGTGTTAACTAACCTGGAGACTAGAGACATGGAGTGGTGTTAACTAACCCGGAGACTAGAGACATGGAGTGGTGTTAACTAACCCCGAGACTAGAGACATGGAGTGGTGTTAACTAACCTGGAGACTAGAGACATGGAGTGGTGTTAACTAACCTGGAGACTAGAGACATGGAGTGGTGTTAACTAACCTGGAGACTAGAGACATGGAGTGGTGTTAACTAACCTGGAGACTAGAGACATGGAGTGGTGTTAACTAACCACGAGACTAGAGACATGGAGTGGTGTTAACTAACCTGGAGACTAGAGACATGGAGTGGTGTTAACTAACCTTGAGACTAGAGACATAGAGTGGTGTTAACTAACCTGGAGACTAGAGACATGGAGTGGTGTTAACTAACCTGGAGACTAGAGACATGGAGTGGTGTTAACTAACCCCGAGACTAGAGACATGGAGTGGTGTTAACTAACCCCGAGACTAGAGACATGGAGTGGTGTTAACTAACCTGGAGACTAGAGACATGGAGTGATGTTAACTAACCTGGAGACTAGAGACATGGAGTGGTGTTAACTAACCCCGAGACTAGAGACATGGAGTGGTGTTAACTAACCTGGAGACTAGAGAGGTGTTAACTAACCTGGAGACTAGAGACATGGAGTGGTGTTAACTAACCCCGAGACTAGAGAGGTGTTAACTAACCTGGAGACTAGAGACATGGAGTCGTATTAGCTAACCTGGAGACTAGAGACATGGAGTCGTATTAGCTAACCTGGAGACTAGAGACATGGAGTGGTGTTAACTAACCCCGAGACTAGAGACATGGAGTGGTGTTAACTAACCTGGAGACTAGAGACATGGAGTGGTGTTAACTAACCTGGAGACTAGAGACATGGAGTGGTGTTAACTAACCTGGAGACTAGAGACATGGAGTGGTGTTAACTAACCTGGAGACTAGAGACATGGAGTCGTATTAGCTAACCTGGAGACTAGAGACATGGAGTGGTGTTAACTAACCCCGAGACTAGAGACATAGAGTGGTGTTAACTAACCTGGAGACTAGAGACATGGAGTGGTGTTAACTAACCTGGAGACTAGAGACATGGAGTGGTGTTAACTAACCTGGAGACTAGAGACATGGAGTGGTGTTAACTAACCTGGAGACTAGAGACATGGAGTCGTATTAGCTAACCTGGAGACTACACACAGGGAGATAATGCGGTCCTCTAAACTCACCTCCGCAGTCAGAATGGGTTGTCTCAACAAGGCTAAACATACGGTATGTGTAACACTGGTTCTCTCGGCGGCGGGGACTCGAACCGGCAACGCCCGGATTGGAAACGGGAATGCTGTTAGAAGGAACTTGATCACTCCCAGACGGGAGCTTGGATCACCACCAAGACGAGGGGGTGGGACGGGTCTACAGGGGGGCGGTACCGCCCTGACCTGCCTCGGTCCACACGAGTCGACATCCACATAAACCAACGGGGGACATGAAACCCGGCACCCCCCCCCCCCCCCACCCACCCTGCATCTGGAAACGTGTGGTCGCAGGCCGCAGCTATGTGGCACCGCAGTCGTCATGGAAACAGGCCAGTGACGTGTCGCGGTCGGACGTGATGGGTGGCGGCCGGCCCATGTGGTGGTGGGGGGGGGGGCGGGAGGTATTACCTGTTTGTGTTTGTTTGTTTGTGAATCCACATCTCACACACACTCCCAGAGTACTGGTGGACGGTTGGTCTGCCCAAAGGCATGCTGGGTAAATACGACCTCTGTCTGCATCACAGGGACTCCATAGCCAAACGAGGAGTTGAGTTAGAGCTACATCTGTGCACCGTGTCCGGCTCCTGTAGGGTGCCAGGCCCAGCAGTATGCTGAAACAGGGGCATTATGGGTAGGAAGTTGGTCCTGACTGTCAAATTGACAATTGATCTATTCAACAGTCTTACTCTGAATCCTAGATATCCCCTCTGTTAGATTTAGAATCTTAGATTTTGACTAAACCCTCCTCGCACAAAGAGACACTCACAGCTATAACATCACTAACCATTTCCCATCATTTCATCATCAGAATCCCGTTCTCCCCGTGGTCCCCTGGAACACAGCCATCGACTTTAACCTCACCTCTCCATCCCAGCAGAGGCTCCCGGGCCCCCCAGCGCATCGGGGGACGCAGGGGGGCCCCTGCTGAGCAGACACTTCTCTCTGCAGCGTCAGGAAAACGCTCGCCAGACGACTTGTTCAATCAATGTCCCGCGGACGGGAGCCGTCGGCACGTCGATGCAGAATGTAGAAATGATGAGCTGGCAGGCCGTCCTACCTCCGGCCTCCTGCCGTGGGGAGGCGAGTTCGGAACGCCATTAAAACATGTTCTGGGCCTCCGCCGCCGCCGTGTTAACGCTCCAACAAGGACAGCCTCCACTGAGGACGGGTTGTTCAACACTCTGTCGGCATGTCAACACTATATTACCAGCGGCGTTCAAGGGTACAAGCTCCTCCCAGTTCAGGGCCTCCCCTTCCTGATTGGATGGATGTCGTTGAGCAGAAGGGGGACCAAATTCGACTGAAATAACTAAGAGTTATTAGCCAAGTGATAAACAATTGGCTTGATACAGAGTCAAGTACAGAGTAGTTTCATGGCTTCATGTATCCTAAGAGCCGATGTTTGATGTGTTAAATGAGATGTATATTAATCACCATACAGCCCGCAGTGTGAGTCACTGTTCATTCCCGGACAAAGCTCTCAAAAATAGAGAAAAGCCTTATTTTGAAAAGGTTGATATTTGACTGATGATGCAATTCACAGCAACAACCGATTCAGGAAAGTAGGGTAGACGATTAGGCTTTAGCCACCCGCGACTGCTTTGACGTTTCCTATTCAGGCAACTGAGAAGGTTAGCTGGAGTTCAAATGCACCTTGGAGCCCTTTCTGTACACGTGCGTGTGCGGGTGCATGTGTGCGTGCATGTGTGCATGTTGTGTTTAATAGAATAACGACATGTTACTCTATGTTTCAATTGGATTATTGGACAGAAACAGGTGTTGAATGATTCTATTGTGGCTTCGTTATGCCTGAAAAAACAGGGCAATACAGACAGGACACACACACACACACACACAAAGACCGGAGACACCAGACACACACACAGGAGACACCAGACACATACACACACACTAAAACCAAAAATACATGGAAAAAAGTACACACTCGAAGAGTGTGTACTTTTGAACACACACACACAAGAAAACATAGCAAAGGTGGGCTCCACACACACACACACACACACACACACACACACACACACACACACACACACACACACACACACACACACACACACACACACACACACACACACACACACACACACACACACAGTCAGAGCTCAACCGGGCAGACGGTTGGCCAAACAGGAAGTGAATTATTAACTCTCCTTCTCATCATGCCTCATGTATGCGATGGGACCCCCCCCCCCCCCCCCCCACCATGGGAGGATAACAACCATCATAAAAACACAACAACAGGCTGGAACCCAGAGTCTGGCCGGAGGTCTTCTCCCTGGGGGGGGGGGGGGGCACAGAGCTCTGATTGGCCCAACTGGTGATTCCGGGAAATGAGGGTCTGGACCCGGACCTGAGTTAACCCTGGGCCCTGTCCGGCCGTCAGCGGTCTGCAGTGGGGGTGGGGGGGGGGGGGCAGTTAGCAGGGGCTGCTTAGCGGGACCCCGGCTGGCCTTTAGCGGTCTGCGGCAGGGGCCGCTCAGCGGGACCCTCCCCTCTGTTGTTCGGCTCCGGGGGGCTGCGCCGTACGGCCAGACATCGGTAATCACATTTTTAATTAGAGCGCTCTCCGGCCCGCCCCCTGGGGAGGGATAAGCACGGAGCCGCGGCGAGGAGACGTCGTTAGGCCGCCGGGCAGGGCCCGACGCCGGCTGAATTATTACCCCCGACGTGACGGCCGCTCGATGCCCCGCGGCGGGCCGGAGGCGGGAGGAAAGGCTTGCCGAAAGGGCGGGAAAGTGTTGAGTGGTTTCAGGGGCGGGCCGCCGGCTAACTGCTGATCAGCATCTGGACTAGTCCTCCTCAGACCCGATCAATAGCAGGGAGGGCCGGAAGAAGAAGGGGCGGACAGAGCCTAGCCGTTAGCATGCGGCGCGCCATCAGAGCCTAGCGAGCTAACAGAGCACGACCCGAGGACGAGACGCTGCTGCTCGTCTGACTAGAGAACCAAGGTCACAGAGACCCCCCCTGTGGAACCTAAGGCCACAGAACCTCCCTGTGGAACCGAGCTCACAGAACCCCCCCTGTGGAGCCCAGGTCACAGAACCTCCCTGTGGAACCCCGGTCACAGAACCCCCCCTGTGGAGCCCAGGTCACAGAACCTCCCTGTGGAACCCCGGTCACAGAACCCCCCCTGTGGAACCCAGGTCACAGAACCCCCCCTGTGGAGCCCAGGTCACAGAACCCCCCCTGTGGAACCACGGTCACAGAACCCCACTGTGGAGCCCAGGTCACAGAACCCCCCCTGTGGAGCCCAGGTCACAGCCCCTCTGTGGAACCACGGTCACAGAACCCCCCCTGTGGAGCCCAGGTCACAGAACCCCCCCTGTGGAACCCCGGTCACAGAACCCCCCCTGTGGAGCCCAGGTCACAGAACCTCCCCGTGGAACCACGGTCACAGAACCCCACTGTGGAGCCCAGGTCACAGAACCCCCCCTGTGGAGCCCAGGTCACAGCCCCTCTGTGGAACCACGGTCACAGAACCCCCCCTGTGGAGCCCAGGTCACAGCCCCTCTGTGGTACGATTATATCCGTTCTGAGACGTGGGGCCACCATGTCCTTGCTAACAGTCCTGACCTAAAGCGAGGCGCAGATAGGACTTCCTGCTCGAGGATGAATCCAGGTGGACCGGGACTGTTGAACCCAGGGCCCTGGGGCCCTGCCCCTTGTGCTCCATGCTGTTGTATTGTTACCAGAGTGGCCCCTCTGTGCCCCCAGGAGAGAGGACTTTATTACGTTTTCACGGCTCAGTCATGCAGCGGACTGAGCCCCGGCGACAGAGCCAAGGAGTGTCAACAGAGGACAAGCTCACACGGAACATTATTAAACACAACAAGCCCCATCGATTGGCCGCGAGCCACCGACAGCCCGCGTCCCGGGCGCTAGACCAAGGTGATGGAGAGCTTTGATGAGGAACCGTGTCGAGAACTTTGTAATGGATGCCCTGCCTTGAGACGGATATGGGAAATGGAGAAAGTGTGCGTGAAGCGCTTCAGGCTCAACACACAGCGGCCGGCGGAGGACGTAATCCAAAAAGTGACATGACCATTCATTCATACGCACACACCGACGGCGGAGTCAGCCACGCAGGGCGACAGGCAGCTCGTCAGGAGCAGTCAGGTCAGGGTTTGGCGTCTCGCTCTGGGACACCTCGGCACTCATCTAGGAGGAGCCGGGGATCGAACTAGCAACCTTCCGGTTATCAGTCAACCTGCTCTAGCTCCTGAGAGGGACGTCCGTGTGGAGTTTCCATGGTGTTGCGTCCTCATTTGCAAATGATTACAATCCATAGCGTTGCTTTCTGCACGCGCCGCTTTTAATTAAATATGGCTGTTATCAATTCACTGCTCCCTCCGCTCCACTAAATCTAATGATGGCATCACCTCTTGTATCGGAGCAAGAATAAATAAGGAAAAGGAGTTGAATGTTCATGAGTTAAAGATGCTCCCACGTTACAGAGCACCCCCCCCCCCCCCTGCCCGCTTGAGACCACATGACCCGCACAACTTCCTGTCAGACGCACTGTTTGGAAACAAATTCACCAGGACACAGGGGTGCGTGTGCGTTTGTTTGTCTGAGTTTATCAACTGAGTAACGAAAGGTTTTGGGGGAGGAGGGTTATTGGGGGAGGGGGGGGGGGGGGGGGGGGGGGGTGACCTGTCCCTGACTGACAACGCTGTAATTGAATACCCTTGGGTCTGCTTGGAGAGCATGAGACCTCTGGACAAACTGACCACCCTGGTTGGACTGACTGTTCCACCTCCCTCTTTCTCCCTTCCTCCCCCCCTCCCTCCCTCTCAGTGTCTCCCTCCTCCTTCCTGTGGATCTAGTTTCTGTGTTTGAAAGAGAGTTGGATCTGAAGTTCTGGAGTGATGCGGAGTGACATGATACACTGAAGATGATTAATGAAGGGAAATAAGAGAAAAAAATGTGTTCCTCCTCATAAGACAAGCTGGGCTGATTAACATGCGGGAGGGTGCTCTGATTACCCCCTCCCCCGCTGCACCGGGGGTGGTGTGTGTGTCTGTGTGTCTGTGTGTGTGTGTGTCTGTGTGTCTGTGCGTCTGTGTGTGTCTCCATTTGAAAGTCAGATTTAGGTTCTTTCTCCGTCTGTTTGTCTTTTTCTCACAAACTCAGCCCACTCCCTATCTTTCTCCACCTCTGTCCGTGTCTCTCTCTCTCCATCCCTCCACCCCTCCCTCCGCCCCCCCCCCCACCTCGCTCTAAGCTGTCTGTTAGTTCTACACCAGTGCACCCACTCCCTATTTCATCCCAGTCGGAGTCTCCCGAGTATCAGCTCACCTAGACAGCAGCGCACGGACAGAGTACACGGACAGAGTGCACGGGACAGAGTGCACAGCACCAATTGTTTCCATTGTACTCTATCGATAAGAGAAATGTTAATGAAAACTCAATGTTAAACACAGATTAATTGTATATGTCAGAAATGAAGAAAAATAAAACGCAAATGAAAGAAAGTTTGTGTGTACGCACACACACACACACACACACACACACACACAAAGCACAAAATGTCATAAATAATCTAATTATAATAAATATGCTAAATGATTATAAAAAAATCAATGCAAAATAATTCCAAAAAGTCAATATGTGTCTCTGATAATCACTATAATCATCAGTATCATAGCCTGGCTTCTTCTCATTAAAATTCATGATTCATATTTCATCCAGGCATTCTTGGTAAACAAACATCTTGAAATGGAAAAATAAAATGACCACGTGTCTCTGCCCTGAACCCTGAAAACAATCTCAGTAGAGCAGCTTTCTTTGGTCAATATACTGCAGGTATTATCTCATTAAATTATTGAATTAACATCTTACAAGCCAGCTCTTGTCTCGCCCACACCAAATCAAACTGTAATCAAAAGTTAATGAAAAACAAACAGCTCCAACTCTATGGCGGGCTCCACTCGGCTCAACGCTAACGCCGCCGCGCTCAGAACTGAGGCGTTTATTGGAATATTAGCCAACTAGCAAACTTCACACACGCAGGTCAACAACTGAATGTTAATTAATAGACAAAACTGCAACAACAACCGTCCCCGCAGAATTATCTGAAAGAGGCGTGGAAGTGCTCTTGAAATCGTTTAGACGCACGATTCCTATTTGTTTACCGGTCTGGGGTCCGGACGGGCGGAGATGATTACTCAAAACAATATTAGCATATCAAATATTGGACTGCATTTTGGCGGGAGTTTGCCCTGTAAAAGAGTCCCCCCCCCCCTGATTGCTCTGTTGTTGACCAAACAGACGGCTCTTCACCGGTGTCAACTCGTTTATTAGTGTCAACACGCCTTACCTGTCCAGGTAAACAGCCTCACGCTTTCCAACGCCTATAGAGGGAGCCTTTAAACGACACCAGCCCAATTTAAACCTGATCACGTTCAACACTTCTAAGTTCAACGCCTTGAGTCGAGTTGAGGTCGTTTACACAACAGACGCTCACTCTTTCCAAAGTCAAGGTAAGGTGAAAAGACGTCAACGAAGCTAAGCTAAGCTAACATCACTGTGTGTGTGTGTGTGTGCGGCCGGGAAAAGCGGCTGGGTTTATATAACGCTGAGTCACGCTAGCAGGTGGCGTGCTACACGGTTAGCGTGGCCGCCCTCGGGGCTCTCTGATGAACGCTAGCATCAGCAGGAAGCCCGTCAGGATAACACAGCTGTACGCCAAAACTGGTCATCCTGTGCGTGTACGTGCGCATACACAGTTGAGCGTGCAGAGATGTGACGCATTCATCCGAACTCTAAGTGACGTGTGGAGTACCTGGTGGGGGGGGAGCGGCGAGCGGGCTGTGTGTGTGTGTGTGTGTGTGTGTGTGTGTGTGTGTGTGTGTGTGTGTGTGTGTGTGTGTGTGTGTGTGTGTGTGTGTGTGTGTGTGTGTGTGTGTGTGTGTGTGTGTGTGTGTGTGTGTGTGTGTGTGTGTGTGTGTGTGTGTGTCTAAAGGAAGACCACCTGGACCTGAGGGTCTAAAGACAGACCAGGGGATACAGCCAGCAGGGCTTATCACGCATGCATGAACACACTGGCTGTGTGTGCACATATGAACACACTGCACATCTGTGAAGTATGCATGTATGAACCCACTGTGTGTGAAGTATGAACCCACTGTGTGTGAAGTATGAACCCACTGTGTGCAGCATGTATTCAGGAGGCCCCTTGTATGATGGTCCACATGTTGTTCAGGATTCATCTGATCTACTAGAAGATAGCGTCACATTAAAAGGTGTGTTCTTCTGAGGTCCTTCCGGGTCCATAAAGACCGTTGGGGCTGTGGTCACTCCTGAGGTGTTCAGATGACTCAAACAACAACAACACAAATCCACTGATTAATGGCTGAATAACATTAATCCGTTCCCCTGGCTGGAAGGACAATGACTGATTTAAAACTGAGCCGTCTAGAAATCATTAGGCCTCATTGGTATTGGCTACGGGGAGGGCGCTTACTAAGCTAGATTCATTACCAGCAGATGTGTGAGTAGTCCAGGTCTAGGTAGCCCAGGTCTAGCTGGTCCTGGTCCAGCTGGTCCAGGTCTAGGTAGCCCAGGTCTAAATAGTCCAGGTCTAGGACCACCCGCTGCAGTCCTCAGCTCATAGCGCCTGTTCCACACCAGGAGGACCGGGTCTCCTGGAGACCCCCGGTTAGGGCGGACCACCGCGTGGTCAACACCAGGAGGACCGGGTCTCCTGGAGACCCCCGGTTAGGGCGGACCACCGCGGGTTCCACACCAGGAGGACCGGGTCTACTGAGACCGGAGCCCCACCTCAGGGTGGCCTGCTCGGGGCCCCCCGGTTAAACCGCATTACTGCTCACTGACGAGATCAGAAAAAAACACTTCTGGGAAGTGAAACTGAGGAACTCATGCACACACGTTACAGAGCACCTCTGGAATATTGTTTGACTTAATGTTCAGCAGCATTGGATGAAATGCTTGAGAATAAAGTGGACCGACGCAGTGAGGAACTGAATGTGCTTTATGTAATATAAATATAAAAAAGACATCAAATATATACAATAACATTCCAATCGCAATCACTCAAGTCTAAAGAAATGTTCAGAAGGGTCTGAAACTCATTCCCTCCACACTGAGAGGATTAGCCAGAAATCCAGAGACTTAATTCCTGTATCATTTGGGGAGCGTCTAATAATACTCTCCTGAAACATGGGCTGCTGTCAAGCGCTGGGCTCAGGGATTAAGAACCACGACACGCCAGTGGTTATGAGGGTCCCCCGGCCGTCAGACGGCGGAGGATCCTGAGCCAAGAGGACTCACGGCGGCGGGGGTCAGAGGTCAGGAAGGGAGCGACCACTCCCAGGATGTTCTACAAGGAAGAGGTGGCTGTGGTGTACGGGCAGGCACACACTGCCCCAGCAGGAGAACCAGGAGACTGTTCTACCATGTAACCAGACCCCCCCCCCGTCCATCCACGCCCTCTCCCCTCCCCCACTCATCATCAGGGTTGCTGTGGCAACCGCAGACCATGGAACAGCCTGTAGTGAAAGGTCACGGAAGCCCGCGCCCCCCCCCCCCCCCCCCCCCCCCCTCCCGTCGGTGGAAACACCAGCGCTTGATGTTGAGGAGAAGTTGGGAAAAGAGAAAGTGAGCGAAAGAAAGAGTGCACGGAGAATGTGAAAAAAAAAAAAACGACGAAAGCATGAAAGAGAGAATAGAGAAAGAGAAGCCGACCCATCCGTCTCCGAGGGGCCCTGACCCGGAGCCTCCACCACAGCGTGGTGTGGCGGGTCCTTCTGATTATTCGGATCCCTCCCAGTCTCATTTGGGCGTCCTGTCTGCTGCCGGGGGCGGCCGGCCGGCCCCCTCCATCAGCCCGGCCTCGTGTGGAGAGCGGGCGTCCCTGAGCAATCCTGAGAGCAATCTGAGCGCTGATAGAGGGGCTCATTACACAGGGGCCCGCCAGCACGTCCTCACATTAGGACCACAACCACCAGCCGGAAGACCGCTTTAACGTTCAACACCACCGCCGTGGCAGAGGAGGCTGACCCCGTCACACATCCAATATCACTCCAATCACACATCCCCGAGATCACTCCAATCACACATCCAATATCACTCCAATCACACATCCAATATCACTCCAATCACACATCCAATATCACTCCAATCACACATATCCGATACCACTCCAATATCACTCGAATCACACATCCAATATCACTCGAATCACACATCCAATATCACTCCAATCACACATCCAATATCACTCCATTCACACATCCCCAATATCACTCATCCCAAATATCCCTCCAATCACACATCCCCAATATCACTCCAATCACAATAACAAATTATGAACCAGCCTTATTTCCCCTTACCAGATTGACCTGGATTCAAAATTCTTTCATCATATTAATCTCTAAAATCCGATGCATCTTTTTCACCCTTGTCTTCTGCTCTAATAATGTTTACTTTTCCCACAATTTCATAGAAAAGCCCAATCGTCCACAGTCAACACATTTTGCCTATATGACCATTTGTTCGTGTATAACTACCATACGGCTATCATTAGGTGGATACCATTAACAGTGCAAATGTTCAGATCTGTACTCTTTTAAGACAGCCCTAAATTCTCCTGTGAAATGTGTGCTTGGAGTTTTCTTGATGTTCTGTGCTTATCAATAGACATTTTCACCTTGTGAATGAGGTTTCACACAGTTCAGGAATGTCAGTGGCTCAATGGAATAATGCTTTGTACTGGCGATCCTTAGGTTGAGAGTTTGAATCCTGATTAGAGAATTATGAACAAGCTGAACATGACATTCTGTCATTGCCACTCATTTAAGAAACACAACATTGAACAGCACCTGAAATTCATCAGGCAATCAACATTCCGGCTCATTCGTTTCCAAGAATCTTACTGCCAAGACACAGTATGGCATTAAGGGGAACTTCTTCGTTAACCATTTTTCCTTCATAATTAACTCTGTCACATTTATATTTCTTCCTTTAGTGTTCTTGACTACAATTGTTTAATTTCCCCAGAGTTTCAAAGATTTTTCAGGTACATGTTTTTAAGAAAGCCCTTAATTCACTTGAGGAATTCACTTGAGGAATTCATAATATGTCATATTTATAATATATATCTTCCATTAGTGTGTTCTTGACTTTTAATTTTGCTCGGACCCCGTTAATCACCGCTTGCGGTTATATTTTTGTATTTACTGTTGACACAATCACAAATCCCCAATATAACGTGATCACAGCCACTATAACTAATTGAGTATTTTGATTACACAATCACACAACCCAAAAAGGACTTATTCTGTATTAACTGTTCAAATCCAATCAAACATCCCCAATATTAGGTATGCACTGTTCAAATCCAATCACACATCCAATATTAAGTATTTACTGTTCATATCCTATCTCTTCCAATATTACATTTACATTCAGAAGATGCTTTTATCCAAAGATACAGTGAAGAGAAACTCACATTCCATGTTCCACATCCACTGACTCAGCGATTCTTAAGGAATACCGATGCTGCTACTCCTTCATAGTCTGCACGACGGATCAAACGTCTTTTCAAGAGGTTCCCACCACTCAGAGCCCTCTACACATCAGAGGAGTTCTTCCACACGCTGCTCCTCCACGAGGAGCATGTGGGTTTTAGAGGCCTCGCACCATGAAGGGTGTTGAGGACAAGACTGGACCACCACCAACACTATGAGCTGGACCTCAACCAACACTAGGATCTGGACCTCAACCAACACCATGAGCTGGACCACAAGCACGACTAGGACCTGGACCTCAACCAAGACTAGGATCTGGAACGCAAGCAAGACTACGATCTGGACCACAAGCAAGACTACAATCTGGACCACAAGCAAGACTAGGATCTGGACCACAAGCAAGACTAGGATCTGGACCACAAGCAAGACTAGGATCTGGACCACAAGCAAGACTAGGATCTGGACCACAAGCAAGACTAGGATCTGGACCACAAGCAAGACTAGGATCTGGACCACAAGCAAGACTAGGATCTGGACCACAAGCAAGACTAGGATCTGGACCACAAGCAAGACTACGATCTGGACCACAAGCAAGACTAGGATCTGGACCACAAGCAAGACTAGGATCTGGACCACAAGCAGCAGGGGGACCACCCAGATTAAAGACCACCATAGTGCGTGTGTGTGTATGTATACATCAGTGCGTGTGTGTGTGTGTGCGTATGTGCGTCTCTGTGTTTGTCCATCCCTAACTAAAAATTGGCAGACACATCACGTTTCAATCCATAATCAACTACAGAATGCTGGGGGCCAAATGAGGGCAGAAGGTAGGCCATTTGAACATGGGGCGTATCAAAGGGCTGGTGACGACCGTGGCTGGTGGAGCTTCATTTGAACACACGCTCCATGATGGTTTAATTAAAGAGGGCGTCCGTCACCAATAGTCGACATGTGGAAGAATCTTCACCTTCCTGAATGAGGAAATCACAGCGCAGGAAATAAATGGAGATGTGGGGGAGGGAATGAAACCTCCACTCAATCAACCTCCATTAATGATGTCTTCAGCAGCAGGAAATGACACGCACGCCTCAGCGACGATATGATGATCACAAAACAATACCAACGCTCCCATCCAAATCGGATCCGGTGCCTGGAATATATACCTAGGAAAAAGGTGTATAGACTGTAGTTAGTGTAGATACAATGTGAGCTAGGTGTATAGACTGTAGTTAGAATAGAGACTTTATTGTCATTGCACATGTCACAAGTACAGAGCAGCGAAATTACCAATACACTGGGAGCTAGGTGTATAGACTGTAGTATATACACTGTGAGCTAGGTGTATAGACTGTAGTATATACACTGGGAGCTAGGTGAATAGACTGTAGTATATACACTGTGAGCTAGGTGAATAGACTGTAGTATATACACTGAGCTATGTGTATAGACTGTAGTATATACACTGGGAGCTAGGTGAATAGACTGTAGTATATACACTGGGAGCTAGGTGTATAGACTGTAGTATATACACTGAGCTATGTGTATAGACTGTAGTATATACACTGGGAGCTAGGTGAATAGACTGTAGTATATACACTGTGAGCTAGGTGTATAGACTGTAGTATATACACTGTGAGCTAGGTGAATAGACTGTAGTATATACACTGGGAGCTAGGTGAATAGACTGTAGTATATACACTGAGCTAGGTGTATAGACTGTAGTGTATGTACACTAGGTGTATAGACTGTAGTGTATATACACTGGGAGCTATGTGTATAGACTGTAGTATATACACTGTGAGCTAGGTGTATAGACTGTAGTATATACACTGTGAGCTAGGTGTATAGACTGTAGTATATACACTGGGAGCTAGGTGTATAGACTGTAGTATATACACTGTGAGCTAGGTGAATAGACTGTAGTATATACACTGTGAGCTAGGTGTATAGACTGTAGTATATACACTGTGAGCTAGGTGAATAGACTGTAGTATATACACTGAGCTAGGTGTATAGACTGTAGTATATACACTGTGAGCTAGGTGTATAGACTGTAGTATATACACTGTGAGCTAGGTGTATAGACTGTAGTATATACACTGTGAGCTAGGTGTATAGACTGTAGTATATACACTGTGAGCTAGGTGTATAGACTGTAGTATATACACTGAGCTATGTGTATAGACTGTAGTATATACACTGTGAGCTAGGTGTATAGACTGTAGTATATACACTGGGAGCTAGGTGAATAGACTGTAGTATATACACTGTGAGCTAGGTGTATAGACTGTAGTATATACACTGTGAGCTAGGTGAATAGACTGTAGTATATACACTGAGCTAGGTGTATAGACTGTAGTATATACACTGTGAGCTAGGTGTATAGACTGTAGTATATACACTGTGAGCTAGGTGTATAGACTGTAGTATATACACTGTGAGCTAGGTGTATAGACTGTAGTATATACACTGGGAGCTAGGTGTATAGACTGTAGTATATACACTGGGAGCTAGGTGTATAGACTGTAGTATATACACTGGGAGCTAGGTGTATAGACTGTAGTATATACACTGGGAGCTAGGTGTATAGACTGTAGTATATACACTGGGAGCTAGGTGTATAGACTGTAGTGTATACACTGGGAGCTAGGTGTATAGACTAGTATATACACTGGGAGCTAGGTGTATAGACTGTAGTGTATGTACACTAGGTGTATAGACTGTAGTGTATATACACTGGGAGCTAGGTGTATAGACTGTAGTATATACACTGGGAGCTAGGTGTATAGACTGTAGTGTATACACTGGGAGCTAGGTGTATAGACTGTAGTATATACACTGTGAGCTAGGTGTAGACTGTAGTATATACACTGGGAGCTAGGTGTATAGACTGTAGTATATACACTGGGAGCTAGGTGTATAGACTGTAGTATATACACTGGGAGCTAGGTGTATAGACTAGTATATACACTGGGAGCTAGGTGTATAGACTGTAGTATATACACTGTGAGCTAGGTGTATAGACTGTAGTGTATACACTGGGAGCTAGGTGTATAGACTGTAGTGTATACACTGGGAGCTAGGTGTATAGACTGTAGTGTATACACTGGGAGCTAGGTGTATAGACTGTAGTGTATGTACACTAGGTGTATAGACTGTAGTGTATATACACTGGGAGCTAGGTGTATAGACTGTAGTGTATGTACACTAGGTGTATAGACTGTAGTGTATATACACTGGGAGCTAGGTGTATAGACTGTAGTATATACACTAGGTGTTAGGAGTATAGACTGTAGTGTATATACAGGTGTTAGAGACTAATGTATATACACTACAGGAGTATAGACTGTAGTGTATATACATTATGAGCTAGGTGGATCGACTGTGGTAAGATGGCATACATATCTGAGCTCCACAGGGTGTACAGTAATTATTCAGAGCAGAGGAGGTGACGAGGGTAGGAACCATCATCCTCCATCATGGGTTCCTCGTTGACTAAACAACGCCAGAGTCCCCCTCTCTCAGAAGCAGCTCTGAGCATCTAATTAGCGACAGAAGCCATTAGTAAAACGCCCACACTCAGCTCCGCCGTCCACGGCAGCACCAGAGATTATTCCTGGAACCACTTCATTTCATAATGATACTTTTTATTATTTTGGTACTAAAATATCATAATTAAAGTGTAATGGTCACATGGCTAAGCCTGCCCTGGTGTTCAAGTGAGCTGAACTGGGACACCAGGCTAAATCCCATTACATCCTCCACAATGCTAATCCTTGAAAGCAATAAGTAGCTATTAAAAGTTCAAAAATTCACTGGGATGAAAAAAGCGGACACGCAAATAACGGGATTAGGGATATAAAAATGTGGCCAGCTGGACGCCTTCCGAGATATGAAACGCTACAGTACAAACATTAGAAAGCCTCCACCTCCAGTCTGCTATACTCTAGGAGGTCAGTCGTGTTACACTGGTGCCTACCGGAACGCACCTGCGTTGAGTTCAGCCTAAACGCCGTTGTACATGTTGGAACATACCAGTTTGCACTAAACCTACACTTTGGTAAGGGGGACAGGAAATCGGCTTTCAGAAACATGAATCCAATATTGTTTCTAATGTATTCAATGTAAGATATGTCTTAACATTGTGTTAATACTAGATCATCTTTATTCTCATTAGAAGATAACGGGGAAAATATCCATAATCCATATAGTCATAGAAGCAAGAGTCCAGCGGTCTCTGGGCAGTGAGTGACTCATAAGCCTTATTACCTCTTCTCATCCATTATAGAGAACCTCATAACACCAGGTTCTACATCTCCAGCGCTGTGCAGTTCACACCCAACATCCGACACCTTCTACTGCATACTTCACATCTCGCCCAATGAGTCCAGGGTGAACCGAAGGGGGGGCCGCCTCCCAGGGGTGGGGGGGGGTCTGTAGGTGGGAGGTGGGGGGGGGGGGGGGGGTGCTGGCCTAGCAGAGAGCAGGGCGATAATTCGCTTCTGAAGACTTTTTTTGGCACATACTACATTACCGGGGCTGCAGAGATTGCGGTGTCCGTCTTTGGGGTCCAAGGCACCAAGACAATTACAGAAGTAAGCCATGCATATCACTCACTCCCCAGAACACCACCCCCACACCCCCACACCCCCACACACACGCCCACACACACACACACACACACACACACACACACACACACACCCACACAATGGAGAAAAAAGACAACCTTGTTTAGGGAAATTGGAGGCAGTGGCAGTTATTTATTACCCATAACCCCTAGCTCATTACCAGCCTGCGTCACCTTTCATTTGGAGGCGTCAGCCCCGTTTGCTTCACCTCTCGACGCATCACGGCTCGGAGACGCGCCGCGAAAACGCTGCCGGAAGAGCGGCAAAATAATAAATAAACCTGAACCAAGGAGCTTTGATCTGAGGAGCGGAGCGCTGCATTTAGAGCGTCTGGATCCTCCCGATGACGGCCGGGACGCGCCCGCTAACGACAGCGCTAAGAGGACGTGTGACAGCTAATTATCCAGACGACGGCCGCGTGCAGGCCGCCGGCGTTTGGCACCAGCGTCTCTCTTCTCGCGCACGCCACCCGTCTCTGGCCAGGAGAGCCGGGGGTTCTCAGAGTTGCCAGTGAAACATTGAAACGCGCCCAACCCTGGGAATGTTGTGAAGCTGGAGACCAAAGTATTGTCTCAGCGGGGCTCTGAAGCATCCATCTTGTTTAGCGCTGATGTGAGGAGTACCTGGTCAAGGCTGGAGAACTGGAGCGGGTCCCAGACGCTGGGAGGACGCCGTCACACACACACGCATGCAGTCATACAGCACGCATACTCTCAAATGCACACACACACACACACCTTCATACAGCACGCATACTCTCAAATGCACACAATGTACACACACACACACACACACAAACACACCTTCATATAGCACGCATACCCACAAATGCACACAATGTACACACACACACACCTTCATATAGCACGCATATCCACAAATGCACACAATGTACACACACACACCTTCATACAGCACGCATACTCTCAAATGCACACAATGTACACAGCACACACACACACACACACCTTCATACAGCACGCATACTCTCAAATGCACACAATGTACACACACACACACACCTTCATACAGCACGCATACTCTCAAATGCACACAATGTACACACACACCTTCATACAGCACACATACTCTCAAACGCACACACCGCCGCCCCGGAGAAACAACATCGGATTGTTGGATGAGGAGAAGCCTCTTCTTTAATCGTGTGAGGGACATGGAGGCGGCACAGCAGCAGCAGCACCAAGAACCACACACTGTAGAGCGCCACAACAGCGGCTGGCAGACTCCTACTCGACCTACCTGTCATAATAAAAGCCCCTCCACCCTCCCAACACACTAATGTATTATTTACTGTCATAAAAATACCATCGATCTAACCCAAGACTAGATCACAAACTATACGGCTACCTGTCCCTCTTTCTCTATACATCTACATCTAGCCGTGCCTCATCGCTACGAGTATTACTCCACCATTGACTCCTCCCACAACATGGATGCTAGCCTAAAATCCACCGAACATTCGCAGACGTTCGCAAAAATCACTGCAGAGCCAGAAGACAAAATAATGTCATCCTACATCTTACGCCGTAATACACGAAAGCATTGATCAGGTACTACCCATAAAACCCTTATTGATCACAGGTACTGCCTAACACACCATTATTGATCACAGCTACTACCCATCACACTAATATTGATCACAGGTACTGCCTATCACACCAATACCTCATTGATCACAGCTACTGCCTATCAGACCCTTAATGATCACAGGTACTGCCTATCACACCAATACCTCATTGATCACAGCTACTGCCTATCAGACCCTTAATGATCACAGGTACTGCCTATCACGGCAGTACTACATTGGTCACAGGTACTGCCTATCACAGCAGTACCACATTAGTCACAGGTACTGCCTATCACAGCAGTACCACATTGGTCACAGGTACTGCCCATCACAGCAGTACCACATTGGTCACAGGTACTGCCCATCACAGCAGTACCACATTGGTCACAGGTACTGCCTATCACAGCAGTACCACATTGGTCACAGGTACTGCCTATCACAGCAGTACCACATTGGTCACAGGTACTACCTATCACAGCAGTACCACATTGGTCACAGGTACTGCCTATCACAGCAGTACCACATTGGTCACAGGTACTGCCTATCACAGCAGTACCACATTGGTCACAGGTACTGCCTATCACAGCAGTACCACATTGGTCACAGGTACTGCCTATCACAGCAGTACCACATTGGTCACAGGTACTGCCTATCACAGCAGTACCACATTGGTCACAGGTACTGCCTATCACAGCAGTACCACATTGGTCACAGGTACTGCCTATCACAGCAGTACCACATTGGTCACAGGTACTGCCTATCACAGCAGTACCACATTGGTCACAGGTACTGCCTATCACAGCAGTACCACATTGGTCACAGGTACTGCCTATCACAGCAGTACCACATTGGTCACAGGTACTGCCTATCACAGCAGTACCACATTGGTCACAGGTACTGCCCATCACAGCAGTAACACATTGGTCACAGGTACTGCCTATCACAGCAGTACCACATTGGTCACAGGTACTGCATCACAGCAGTATCACATTGGTCACAGGTACTACCTATCACGGCAGTACTACATTTGTCACAGGTACTTCCTATCACAAGAGTACCACATTGGTCACAGGTACTGCCCATCACAGCAGTACCACATTGGTCACAGGTACTGCCTATCACAGCAGTACCACATTGGTCACAGGTACTGCATCATAGCCCTCTGCTCCCGTGTTCCTCCCACGTTGGGGGAGTCCCCCTCCCCCAGGCAGCAGTGATCTCACCCCCCTGTAGAGCCCACCCTTCAGAGAGCAGCCAATGAGAGCGAGGCGAGCCCCTAATGAGGATTAATATGTTACACTGAGGTAGCGAGTGGCACAAATACCACCCCCCCGGGGAGATGGACTACATAGCACAGCCGCCCAACCACTGCCTGCTCCCGGGGGACCCAGGGGGGGGGGGGGGGGGGGGGTCGGGGGACTGCTGTCTGTACCGAGATCTTGCTGAGCGCAGGGGAAAAACTGCTTTACTGTGTGAGTGTGTGGGTGTGTGTGGGTGTGTGTGTGTGTGAGTGTGTGTGAGTGTGTCCGAGTGCGAGTGTGAGTGCGTTCCTCTATGTGAAACCGAGACCAGATCAAAAGCTAAAGTGGTCCGGTGACCGTGGTGCCGGTAACCACCGGTCTGAGGGCCGACAGCAGGGCAGCTAAACTCTGGCTGAATCCCGGCGGCCCGCGGCGACCTGTTGGAGAAGGATGCCCTAATCTGTCCGTGTGCCTGTGCGTGTGCATGCGTGTGCATGCGTGTGCATGCGTGTGCATGCGTGTGCGCCTGCGTTTGTATTCAGTGTGACTCCGGACAGCAGAGTCGGTCACGGCCGAATGGGCAGCCAGGGCTCAGACCCAACTACCCTCTGCCCCAGGGCCGGGAGCGGCTCCTCAGGGCCGCGAACCCCCCCCCAACCCACCGGGCCGGGGGCCAGGGTAGGCCCTGCAGCGGACCGTTGGCTGGGCTTTAAACGCTGACCGGACCTGGGGTGGAGACCCAGAGCTGCAGCATCACGGTCCACTCCCTACAGAACAGAGCGGTCCACTCTCTACAGAACAGAGCGGTTCACTCTCTACAGAACAGAGCGGTTCACTCTCTACAGAACAGAGCGGTTCACTCTCTACAGAACAGAGCGGTCCACTCTACAGAACAGAGCGGTCCACTCTCTACAGAACAGAGCGGTTCACTCTACAGAACAGAGCGGTCCACTCTCTACAGAACAGAGCGGTTCACTCTCTACAGAACAGAGCGGTTCACTCTCTACAGAACAGAGCGGTTCATTCTCTACAGAACAGAGCGGTTCATTCCCTAAAGAACAGCTTGTTAGCCATATAGGCAACATCAATGTTGGCGGCCGCAGGTTTGATTCCGTCCTGTGCTCCACCTCTCTCTCTCTACCCTCCATTTCGTCCGTAGCAACCCAGCAGAACTAATACTGGACGACCACAGCAGACACATCCATGTTCACAAACCACATGCCTGTCGTCACAGTGCTGGTGTTTGCGGAGTCACCCGTCTGGTCCCTCCTCGACGGCACTTCATCAAAGTCTCGCCCAGCCGGGCTTCCCTTGGCAGAGAGTTGCCTCGCTCAAAGGGGCACCCTGGAAACGCCCCGGTCACAAGCGTTGCGGTCGGACCAGCGATCATTCGATCACATTATGTCAAGCCCTCGCGCCGCCCGACACAGGACGTAATCATACTTGTAGAGATTTATGGGAGGTACTTTCATTAAAGCAAAAGCAGTTTGTCACCGTGTTTTATGACCCCACCACCTGGTGGCCCGCTGCTTTCAAAGACAGATTTAATCCCCCAGCAGGATAACTCAGTCCCAACAGGGCCTCCATTAGAGCGCCTGGCGGAGGGAGTGTCAGAGGGCCGGCGTCGCCCGACAACAGGCCCTCTGCACGGGATGGGATCCAAAACGGAGTCGTCAACACGGCCCCGTATTAATTGTGTTCCTGTCTGCTCCCAGTTAATTACAAAGCGCCCAGAGAGAGGCGGCGGCGGCGGCGGCGGCGGCGGCGGCGCACTCCACTTCCCACTCGTGTGTCACCTTTCATTTCAATCCCCCAAAACGTTTAAATGGCCGCGGCGCTGGATGCTCCTGCGGCTTTGCATCACTGTCACTCCAACTGAAGAAACCCACAACCCCTCCGCTCCAACCGGCTCCCCCCCCCCACCCTCCCCGGCCCCCTGCGGAGTCATGTCTGGGCTCCGGCTGCGTCCGGCCTCGACACAAACTCAATTACGGCGGTCCAATTACAAAGTATCTGGTGGCGTCTGAGTGAAGCTCAAACCGCGAGCGCTGCGGAACGCAGAGATGCGTCATCACTGGGAGGAGAGGGAGGGAATTAAAGTGTCTCTCAGATGGATAGGGCTGGTAGCTCTGCACCCCCGAATACCTGCACCCCCTCCTCCTGCCAGCCCCTGGAAAACCTTCCGTCGTCGCTAGCTCACCGAGCTTGTGTTCGCTCGTGTTAGCGTATGCCACCAACGCCAATTCATACCTGCATACACGTCTCCATAGCCATACTGAAGCAACGCCAAAAAACGAAAACGTCACATCGGAACACGGTCACAACATTCTTAAAGTAGCGGTTCCAATGAGAGTGGTCGTTGTTAACAGCTGGGTGCCAAGTACCTGCAAAACCGTGCAACAACAGGCTTCCCTTTTGGTGCTCTCGTCATCAATAAATATATAATTCAATATGGCAATTTGGTTCATGTCATTTTATCTGCGGGGGCGTAAACACTTTCTGGAGGGAATCAAACCCCTACCCCTAACTCTAAAAAGGCTACACAATATACACCGTAATCACAGAATCAAAAGTACATCTACTGAGTGTTGCGGTCTTTCCTTCAACGTAAAAACCTAGGTTCCGTCGCCCTGGCTGGCTGGGTTAGGATAACATGGTTACGGTGGCGCCATCGCACCTGCTGATGCTGCTCCTCTCCACGTTGGAGGGAACAGAGAGGGATGGCCCTTTCTCTTCTGCTCCCTCTCAATACGCCTCCGTACATCCTACCTGCAGCAGCATTAACCGAGAGACGTGATAAGAGAAGGGACATAAACAGGCTCCAGATGCAGAACTCTGAGCTGCAGCAGACCAGAGTGTTCCCCGGCCACTCAGAGCGCTTGAAGCCAAACCGTTAGAACCCTGCTTTAAGAACTCTCACGAGGAGGACCGCGTGGCTAAGGAGAACAGCGCCGAAACCGCACATTCAACCACGCAAATATTATCACAAAGCAGTTGTTTTCAATTTCCGTCTCCGTGTTGTTAATTTGGCTCCCGGGCGGTAATGACTACAACTTCAAAAGACACGGGGAGAACGTGTGAGGAGCCTTGAGGGAAGCGGCGAGGTTAAAATGAGGTCAGCGCGCTGTAATCGCGGGGATCTGAGACTTTGCACCAAAATATGTATTCCCCCTGGGGTTCGGCGCGTTTCTGTTGGGTTTCGCACAGCAGAGCCCCTCCTGCTAGAATACACAGAACTCCAGCAGAGCCAAACGGTCTGATTATCATCCTAACATTCATACCGTGGTCCGTGCTTTTTACAAAAGGCATCACAGAGATAAACTCGTACACAAGTGATACTAAAATAAGCAGCCGCTTTGATCCCAACACAATAGGGGGGGGGGGGGGGGGGGGGGGGGCCGGGAGGGGTTCCCACGACGCACGGCTCTGAGGACGTAGAGATGCTGGAGTGCACTGCAGCCAGCATGCACGCAGCGAGCGTGCACGGAGCGAGCGTGCACGGAGCGAGCGTGCACGGAGCGAGCGTGCACCGCAGCGAGTGTGCACGCAGCAGCAGCAGCAGCTGAGCTCTGAAATGCTGCAGAAGCGCATTTCCAGCGGGGGTCCACAGCACCAAGCCCCCCCCCTCCCAACCCCCCTAGCCCCCGCTGACTGCAGCGCTGGCTGCTGCATGCGGCGTGACCCACTTTCGGCTCCGCAGCAGAACGCACGGTACCTTATGCTGCCGTGGGATGGGGAGGGGGGGGGGGGGGATCTATGAAGAAGAATAAATAATAATGATATTACATCTGCTCACTCACGCACACACAGTCACACACACACACACACACACACACGTCACACACAGACACACACCACCTTCTAGGCACATTGTTAAATAGAGCACCTGACAATGGCAATACCACCACACACACAATGCACACCACGCGTCAATCAGACAGACTGTACTGTAGAAACAGTCACACATCAGGTTGGGTTGACAGGTATGTCTTAACAGAGATGTGTGTGTGTGTGTGTGGGGGGGGGGGGGGGGGGTGCAGGCTAGCATCCCTGTCAAAGCTTACAAAGCTAATCACCACCATGTCCACTACCCACAATCCTCCTCTGCTCTACGGTGCCCTGGCCAGAGGGCACGCCACTCTTGTCCCTCCATCCCTCCGATAGTGTCACAGCCTGTCTCGCTCGCTCTGATTGGCTGGGGATTCAAACAGTTTGTATCAAGAGGACGGATAATTAATGACAACATGTTTTCTCATTTCAAATCTAATCTAGGAGGAGATGGACACACGTTATCAGGACTAATGGAAAGCTAAGAGCAATACAGCGCCTCTTCACAACATTAATGAGAGAGAGCGAGAGCGAGAGAAAAGAGGGCGAGAGAGAGAAAAGAGGAAGAGAGAGTGAGGTAAAAGAGGGGGAGAGGGACCAAGCCACAGACAGGGGGAAAGAACCCAGAGAGAGAACGAGAGACAGACACCTATGATCATTGTATAAGTTCTGAGCAGTTCCGGTTCTTTCTGGATTTCTAAGATACCAGAATACCTCAGAAGTCATTTTCAGCAGCAGGCTACATTTAATGCTTTAGGGGAAGTTTCAATGGAACGATGAATTATATATCTCAATACATTACCATATAGAATACCTTTTAATATGTATACATTAATATCTGCCTATATTAAAAAGATACAGATTAATCATGTACTTTATTCATCATATAGGCATCGGCCATAGCAACAGCTATACGTTCTGTCAACACTATAAATATATATCGACTTCACCATAATATAGACTTTCAGAACACTGACGTTGGTTTAAACCTGCCCCCTTAGGAAGGGGAAGGTAAAGGTTAACTGACTACTGAATAAGCCTCATGATGTCAACTCCAACCGCAGCGGAGAACTGCCTCACTTTACAACACGCAACAG
This sequence comes from Gadus macrocephalus, assembly GCF_031168955.1. Classification (NCBI taxonomy): domain Eukaryota; kingdom Metazoa; phylum Chordata; class Actinopteri; order Gadiformes; family Gadidae; genus Gadus; species Gadus macrocephalus. The sequence continues at coordinate 2,486,366 of NC_082402.1, forward strand.
ACTCACTCGTCTCACAACCAGCCCCAAGATATCAACATCATTATTCATATTCATATACAGATGCTCTTCTCGAAGCGGCAGACCAGATCGGACCGTTTGCAGGAGAAAACATCAACTGCGTGGCCAGTAGATTCTCCACTCATGAATGGATCATAATGAGGTAGGTGTGAGGGGTCATGATACTCTAGGAGGCCGACAGGTAGACTGCTGACATGGGAAATCGAACCCAGAACCTTCACTGCGGTGGTCAAAGATCCTAACCAATAGAACCAGTAGAAAACAACATTACAAAGAAAACCCAGATGGATGGACTTAGTGAGGTTGTATTTGCACACAGTCCATTTCATTGATGCGTGCTCCGGAAAGGTAAATAAATAACCCAAAGAGGGTTGAATATATTTGAACACATCAGATCGGTGTTTGCTTGCTAGGCGAGCCACTCTGTATTTTTCCACTTCATTTGTATGTAAAAGTGATAAATACTGTGTGCTCTGGCCCCGGGCCAGACTAAACGCCGGCGGTAATTAATGAGAAGTTTAGGAGAAGCGCTGGACAAAAGCCGCCATCGTGGGCGTGGAGAGAGCACACAGAATCAATGATGGGCTTTCACCTTCACACGCTAAACGACTTCCTCTCTGATCTCTCCCAGCCACACACCCCTTGGGAGAGAGGACCCAGGAGCCTGATTGGACAGCAGCAGCAGGGACTCTGGTTGTGTGTGTAGCGGTGGTGTCTGATTGGTCAACAGCAGCAGGGACTCTTGTTGTGTGTGTAGCAGTGGCGTCTGATGCTCTGTGTGTGTGTGTTCGCACGGAGAAGCATGTGGGTCGAGACCTGGGGGCCACGACGCTGCGTGGGGGCCGACTGACAGATGGAAACACGTTACGGTGAACCAGGATGACAGCTCTGCTAAACTCATCGATGACGGGGGACTTAAAGTTTGCTCTGTAACTGGAGGAAGAACTCATCCTTCACGTGGCGTTCCATCCACACATGAATAACTTCTGATGTACCAGACACTGACCACTACACCAGGGCTATTCAACCTCCTTAACAAGTGGGCCGAAAAGGAAAACCACTGGGGGTTCATGGGCCACACAGAGTAAAACTACGTCAATGAATCGCTACAAATAAATCGTACTTAAAGTAGTGTTAACTTAATATATATAGCATTACTACATGGAATAAACTTGTCAGACGCATTCCTTCCTTCTTCACTTTTAATCGTATCATTATAAAAGATTTCGTTCTCACATGTTTTGGACACGTGTTTAGAATTCAACAATGTTGTTTGAATCATCACAAAACAGAACTACTGTACATATGACACATTTTGAGCCAGTGAGTCAGTGAGAAAGGTTGCACTGCCTTGTTTGCCTAGTTTGGCTCATCCTGAGACACTCATGCAGCTTCTCATAGGTCATCGAGCAACGTGCCCTTGTTCTGATGGCATTCATATGAGAAAAGCTAGACTCATACATATCGGTTGAGCCAAACATTGAAAAAAAATTAAGAGGCCTGCACTACACTTTAGATCTCTGGTAATGGCCAATTTACATCTAGGGCATTTAGCAGACGCTTTTATCCAAAGCGGCTTACAAAGAGAAACAATACGTCTCTGTCGGTACAGTAAGGATGTTCATAGAACCAAGTGCCAAGCACTAACAATCGCTATATGTTAACACATTCCCACACGTTAACACAGCTAGGATAAGACGTAACATAATTAAGTCTGATTACTAGAGCTGTCAGTTAAACGCGTTATTAACGGCGTTAACGCAAACCAAATTTAACGGCGTTAAAAAATGTATCGCGCGATTAACGCAATTATTTTATTAAACAAAAAAATTATAGATTTTTTTTTTTTTTTTCTTTGGCTCAAAACAAAGAAGCAGTAGCCTGACTGCTATGTTCAAATGACATTTGTTCAAAGCAGTCGTTTAATTGCACTATAGGCTATTTATTTGTATCGTCCTGTTTTGATCAGTATATGCCAATGTTGTTATCAATAAAAAATCATTTGCACAAGGCAAGCCGATGCACTTCACCATGTTGATAAGAGAATTAAAATGAGAAGAATTATGGGACAAAAAAATCAAGGGATATTTAGCATAGAAAAAGAATTTGCGATTAATCGCGATTAATCGTGAGTTAACTATGACATTAATGCGATTAATCACGATTAAATATTTTAATCGCTTGACAGCTCTACTGATTACTAAATACAACATACAATAAGGGCGTACATTAGGTGCCAGGACGTACAACACACAATAAGTGATAGGAGGGTTGGGTGAGAGGCTATGCAGAGTGTAGGTGAACTCTGAAGTCTGAACAAGTGAGAGATTAGTTCTTTGTGGAAGCTGGTGACCGACTCTGTAAGAGTATAAAGAATGATGGCTCCGAGGCAGCTCCTTTAGACGGGATACTCAATTCAAAATGGCCGCATTATAAATGCCAAGCTTGCATTCTTTTTTTCCTATGGAACTTTTTTGCTAGACAGCAATTCTGTTTGTTATTTGATTTTCCCGCCTTTCTCTCCATCCGACTGAAAGTCTTTCTGGGTGTTCTGCAGCACGGACGACTGAGTTTTATTATGTTTTGAATGATTTTTAATCCTGGTGAACCACAGTGGTAATGGCAGGTTTAACTACACGATAAAAGGAAACGAGGCGAGCCTGGCTGATCTCCTTCAGGACCCTTCTACTAGTCCCCAGACACGCCAGGACGGGAAGCTACAGGCTAACAACGGGCTCAGCGCTACACACGGCGCTACACACCGTGCTACACACACAGCCTCACACGACCCCCTGCTCCGCTCTTCTGGCCCTCCAGACGTTTCCATCCCACGGTCTCCGTCCACAGATGCTCTGCTTTCCCACTCGTCCACTCTCCATAAATTCTCCAATTATCGATCATTACGTTTGATAGTTTTCCATTAGGCGCCGCTGCTCGCTGAAGACCTCATGGCCGCGTTCGCATCAGCGCCGATCGAGAGAGTTCAGGAGCCGGGGTGTGGACGGCTGCTGGGAGCCAGGAGCTGCCGTTCAGGAGGCGATGTTCTCGTTGGTTACAGACCGCTGGGCGCCCGGGGGAGCGCTGGAAGAACGCTGGAAGAACCTAGGTAGAGCCGCGGAATCAGCGCCCCCCCCACCGCTCAACACCCCCCCCGCTATCTGTGATACACTATTAGATACGGTTGGATATAGGCAGGGCAACTTTAATTATGTAGCACTTTTCAAACACAAGGCAGTCTCAAAGTGCTTCACATAAAAACATTGTCATACAATAAAATAAAATAATAGATTAGTAAAAGGAAACGTATGCAAAAACAGTATCTAATATACTACAAGATATTGTAGTATATACCCCCAAGATATTATCGGCCGATATTCGCGTTTTTTACGTGTATCGGTATCGGCCGATACGCGGCTGATTTTTGCCGATTTTTTTTTTATTTTTTTATTTTTTTATTTTTACTTGTTCTACCTCACCTGTTTTTAATATTTGTTAAATATTGTTCATCTACTTGTTCTTACTTGTTCTACCTCACCTGTTTTTACTATTTGTTAAATATTGTTCATCTACTTGTTCTTACTTGTTCTACTTCACCTGTTTTTACTATTTGTTAAATAAGTTCAATAAATGTTTCTTAAAAAAAAAAAAAAAACGGCTCAAGAAAGTCGGTATCGGCGTATCGGCTAAGGCTGATGAAAAAATATCGGTATCGGTATCGGCCCTAAAAAAACGGTATCGGTCGATCCCTACTAGATACTGTTATATATACTATAAGATACCGTTGTACTAGATACTGTAAGATATGCAGTGCAGCTCAGACCCTCCCCATCTCTGACTCTAACGAAAGTGTTTAATTGAATTCAAAGGATTTCATGAGGCCATGTTTTAATCCTCTTTGTTTCATGTAGTTAGTTTAGTGTTGGGTTTCTTCCCCCCAGTTTGGGCTCCAAACTCAGACTCTTATTAAAGGTCCGTGGTTTATAGGTTTTAAAAGGTCAAGTGCCGTCGTTGTTTGTTGTTCCAGTGCGTTGAGTGTGTAGTGCATTGGGAGCGCTCAACGCTCTGTAATACACCCGTCCACCGTCCCTCTCATCCCTCTGTTGGCTCATGTTGAGGAGCCAAAGCTGCCATGAAGTCTCCATTGGTCTCCTTCATCATCAGCCCTGATTCACAAAGCCTGACATGACGCCCGTCTGAACCCCGCCCAGACCGGACGCACTACCCCCCAGACCCCAAGAGCCAGACTCCCAGAGCCAGACTTCCAGAGCCAGACCCCAAGAGTCCAGACCCCCAGAGCCAGACCCCCAGAGTCAGACCCCCAGAATCCAGACCCCCAGAGTCAGACCCCCAGAGTCAGACTCCCAGAGTCCAGACCCCCAGAGTCCAGACCCCCAGAGCCAGACCCCCAGAGTCCAGACCCCCAGAGCCAGACCCCCAGAGTCCAGACCCCCAGACCCCCAGAGTCAGACCCCCAGAGTCCAGACCCCCAGAGTCAGACCCCCAGAGTCCAGACCCCAAGACCCCCATAGCCAGACCCCCAGACCCCCAGAGTCAGACCCACAGACCCCCAGAGTCAGACCCCCAGAGTCAGACCCACAGACCCCCAGAGTCAGACCCCCAGAGTCCAGACCCCCAGAGCCAGACCCCCAGAGTCCAGACCCCCAGAGCCAGACCCCCAGAGTCCAGACCCCCAGAGTCCAGACCCCCAGACCCCCAGAGTCAGACCCCCAGAGTCCAGACCCCCAGAGTCAGACCCCCAGAGTCCAGACCCCAAGACCCCCATAGCCAGACCCCCAGACCCCCAGAGCCAGACTCCCAGAGTCCAGACCCCCAGAGCTAGACCCCCAGAGCTAGACTCCCAGAGTCCAGACCCCCAGAGCCAGACCCCCAGAGCCAGACCCCCAGAGCCAGACCCCCAGAGTCCAGACCCCGAAGAGAGACAAACCCACATGACCTCCTGATCGGTTGCCAGAAAGTAATCACTTTGGAATTTGTCTAATCCGATTGGACGGCTGAGGAGCGGCGCGGCCAGCGGTAATTACTTCGCCCCCCTGCTGAGCGCGGAGCTGAGCCGCATTCCTCCCCTAGCTGCCCCCGGAGGCGCGCACGCCACCGCAACCGCGCCCGGTTCAACTTCCTGTCCGCTCCTTCGGCCTGCTGGGTGGCGACGGCTCTACGCAGACCTCCACCCCTCAGTGGGTTGAAGACCGAACACTGCAGTGATGCGCAACACAGGCCAGGGTTCCTCAGCTCACCTTCAGATGCTAACGGGGGTGGGGGGGGGGGTTCCTTCTCTTCCTGCAGGCTCCAGGACGTGGGGACTGCTGGGCCGGAGAACCTCCCAGGAGGGCATCAGATCCACGGGGCCTGGGCAACAGGGAGGAGGGGGAAGACATAAATACATCAGAGCGGCTCACAGGACCTCAGAACATGACCTACAGCTGGCAGGCTCGTTACGCAACGAGTAGAGGAAACATTCCCACCAGTGAACACAGCTGGTGGTTACCGGGCCAACGCTGTTCATCATCTCAGTGTTTCTTTAGGAAACACGTTGTTAAAGACATCAGTCTGATGGGAGGGGATTCAGTGACTAATTACTGATCGGCAAACTTCAGTTAAAGTACTTTAAATTGTTTCTGTGATACGGATGCACGTCTAACAACGCAATTACTCAAGCAGTGAGTAACGCCCAGCGCTCTCACACACACACACACACACACACACACACACACACACACACACACACACACACACACACACACACACACACACACACACACACACACACACACACACACACACACACACACACACACACACACACTTTAAGATCACAAAATATATATAAATCTATAAACCGTGTCAGGACGAACGTTGACAAATGGCGTCGATTTTCTCCGGGAGGGGGGCCAGACTTCCCCTCCCATACAGGATTAGGGGGCCCTCAGAGGCCATTACTGGGGCCCTCAGGAACCATTAGAATCTGTGAACCCCCAATTACTCTGCTGCCTCTTGATTTATGGGTTGATTTTTAATGACACATTAAAACGCAATTAGCGTCCCTATCGAGAACAAAGTGCCAGCGTGTAGCGATGCTCTTTAGGAGTAAATGCACAGCCTCCCCCCCGTCAGACGCTGGGTTAACCCCCCCCAACTGAAAGAACGAATGGCTGAACCACAGCCATTAACCACTGCTGGAGCTCCAGCTGAGGGAAGAGGGGGAGAGATTTCTGATTGGAGGAAGTATTTGCTTGACATCGTGCAATCCAACGTAAAGCAGTAAAGTGACTCTTGTGAATGGACACGTTCACGATCAGATCAGATACGAAAACAAAGCAGCTATGAAGGGTCAAGGAATTACCTTCCATTTTCCATCCACAGTTAAAATCATGTCCTCCTTGTCCTTAACGGAACCAAGAGCTTCAGGAATGTGACGGAGTGCGGTCCCATTCCAACCAATGAGAGCATGCCTAAGAACATTTAAATATGTCAAACTAGGCTACAGAAGCGAGAGGCGCGTCCAATGCCCTTTACAAAGTCTTTACAAAAGGAGGGCGACAGTCCTGATGTTCAGTGAAAGGACGGCTAAATGCAGTCGCAGCGTGACAGTCAGCGCTCATTGAAGCCACGTGCTGGAACCCGGCCGCACTGACCCACTGGCTGAGCCCCAGGCAGGACAGGGACAGACGGCAGGACAGCCCCGGGACAGAGGGCAGGACAGCCCCGGGACAGACGGCAGGACAGCCCTGGGACAAAGGCCTTCCTGGGCCGAGGCTGGTACTGCCTGTAGCGAGAACGCCCAGTGCTCGTCTTTACTTGACTTCCATTGATGGTTCTGTGGATCTCTGCAGAGGTCGTTGTCGCCCAACTCCGTCAGGCCTGGGGTGCTTCAAGGCCGTGAGGAGCTAAACCTTGCCTCCTCTGGATCGTCGACTTTATCGTGACACTTTTAGAAAGTGCTCATAGTGTTTTTCCCTCTTTAAACGTCCACATCCTTTCAGTGCGAAATGTTTGTTAGTCTGTCGTGCTCCTTTTCATTTCCTCACCCTTCGTCTTTTTTCGTGTAGGATATAAAGCTCTAACTCTGTATGTTATGTTTGTTAATAAAGTTATTCATATCAGAAACCTTACCATCGACGTCTGACTGAACAGATCATGGATGAGCGGCCAGATCCTCCGGAGACACGCTCCATATGGTTTAGATGTTGCTGTTTAGTTCCGACCAGTGTCAGCGAGAGTTACTCAATCAATCTGGCGCGGCTAAAGTTACCGGGACGTAAACGCGGTGACATTTACATTTCTAAATATACATGAATTGCGGCCATCTTGGCCTCTCCTCTGGGTTGGTGTTGAGAAAAGAATCTGCCGAAGGGAATCGATTCGTCATGCCTCAGGAACTCCCTGCAATCAGGGTCTATGGAATGCACATGTGGCCAAATCTCTGTCACATAAACCTTCCCTTCCTTTTCAATATAAGACGTACACCATTTTATGCTACATGACAACCGACTCTTGTTGTGAAATGAACCGATACTTGAAAGAAAAGGTTCTCATTGGTCAATTATGTCGAATTAAGATACAATTATTTTCCATCACTAATGCTGGTGCTCAAAGCTACAGCTTAATGAGCAATGCAATGATCACTTGTTAGAATTGTCAGATTTCCACTGGTTTAAATTTTAATTCCACATTATCACTAGGCTGAAATATGTTATCTTGATACTCAAAGCGGGCTTAAATGGTGTCCTTATCAAACTACTGTTTGATAACCAACAAAATGTCCTTGTGAGAAAACTTTGCAAAGCAAACGTAATTAGCTGGACCGATAAAGGCGATCTAATTCCACACATTTTCCAGGATAAGTTGCAGGGCTCCCAATGAGAAGCTACATGGTAACAAAACCCCCAGCGAGGTCCGGCCCCCAGCGAGGTCCGGCCCCCAACGAGGTCCGGCCCCCAGCGAGGTCCGGCCCCCAGCGAGGTCCGGCCCCCAGCGAGGTCCGGCCCCCAACGAGGTCCGGCCCCCAACGAGGTCCGGCCCCCAACGAGGTCCGGCCCCTGAGGTCCGTCCCCTGAGGTCCGTCCCCCACCGAGGGCCCCAAAGCTCCAGAGGATCCGGTCCCTGAAGTCCGGCCCCCGGAGCGAGGTCTGGCCCCTGAGGTCCGGCCCCAGAGGTCCTACCTGGAGCCACCCCAACACGAGGCTCCCAGCCCCCAGCCTTAATAAGCGGTAGGCCAGCTGTACTCCCTGCTAGTGGCTGTGGATAAAGCGTCTGCTAAAGGACTAAACAGCAGTAAATAGTGGGGCTGAGATGGGGGGGGTTTGCTGAAGCGACCCATTAAAAAACAGCAACGTCAGCGGACACCAGAAAACAAACGATGCCGACTCCGGCGCTGAACTCCAGCATCGTATACAACGTCCGCCTTCCGGCCCGCGGCGCTCCCAGCGGAGGGGAACCCCGACGCCCGGCTCAGACGCTCGCGTCTTAAATCTAGGAACACTACAGCGCGGGTTCTCCCTCGGGTCCTCAGCGCCAGGTTCTCACGGCACTATTCAACCTCCCCGCCACGCCGTAAAGCCGTCAGCACCGCCTTCCCCGTAGCGCCGTTCAGCTAAATCACCGGAGCTAACGGCCCCGCTGCAGGTTAAAGAGGCAGCTAGCCTAGCCTAGCCTAGCCGCAGACAGACGGCCCGTTTCTCTTGGTTATTTACAGATGAAACCGGTACAGGCTGGATTCTGAACACATCCAGGCTGTTGATGGAAGGGGTTGGTTTCAAGGAAGGGTGGAAATAGCAAAACTCCAAGAACTACGTATTGATTGACACTGGTTGGTTGACATTGAAAGCGTTGCTGGCAGTCGATATTATTTTGATATATGCGGCCTCAAACATCCTCACTGCTCATGTAAACCATCATCTAGGGCCATATGATATAACTGATTTTTAGACTGACAAATTATTCTTGAAATGGAGTTAAATTGATTAGACCTTCAGTTAAATGCGGCAGTCTATAGTGTTTAGCGATGCATTGGATCAGTATTACAACTTATTGATTAGGGTTCAGAATTAGTATCCACTGTAGAAATAAGCCATGGGTTTCAGTTCTGTCTCGATATCCATATTTCACATCACTGGATGACTTATTTTCATTTCTTTCCAATAACAAAACCCACATATTTGTGAACAGAGCTCAAAGCCAAGTTGGGCTCTGTGAATTATCTTTGTTCGTCATTGCGGCTGATTGTTGACATGGCGGCCATCATCCGTAATACCTGTCAGCCATCATCAACTGCAAGGCCTTCTGGGAA
>NC_082402.1:2500690-2509037 GCF_031168955.1 Gadus macrocephalus
ATAGGAGCCTCAGGGCTATGGACCCACAGGGGCCCCTATAGGAGCCTCAGGGCTATGGACCCACAGGGGCCCCTATAGGAGCCTCAGGGCTATGGACCCACAGGGGCCCCTATAGGAGCCTCAGGGCTATGGACCCACAGGGGCCCCTATAGGAGCCTCAGGGCTATGGACCCACAGGGGCCCCTATAGGAGCCTCAGGGCTATGGACCCACGGGGGCCCCTATAGGAGCCTCAGGGCTATGGACCCACGGGGGCCCCTATAGGAGCCTCAGGGCTATGGACCCACAGGGGCCCCTATAGGAGCCTCAGGGCTATGGACCCACAGGGGCCCCTATAGGAGCCTCAGGGCTATGGACCCACGGGGGCCCCTATAGGAGCCTCAGGGCTATGGACCCACGGGGGCCCCTATAGGAGCCTCAGGGCTATGGACCCACGGGGGCCCCTATAGGAGCCTCAGGGCTATGGACCCACAGGGGCCCCTATAGGAGCCTCAGGGCTATGGACCCACAGGGGCCCCTATAGGAGCCTCAGGGCTATGGACCCACAGGGGCCCCTATAGGAGCCTCAGGGCTATGGACCCACGGGGGCCCCTCTCTCGGACACAAGCATCAAGCTAAATGATTTTATAATGTGATTCTTATCGCATGAGGACAGCGGCTCTCGATCCCCCTCCTAAATAGTGCTGTAAGAGGTAGGAGCTTTGTGTCTGCCTGTCTTTGTGTGTGTGTGTGTGTGTGTGTGTGTGTGTGTGTGTGTGTGTGTGTGTGCGTGCGTGCGTGTGTGTGTGTGGGGGGGGGGGGGGGGGGGGGAGATTGCAAGCGTGTGCCTTGGTTTATCGGCCCGTGTTCGTCGGCTTCGCTTTCATCTTCCTCTTCGTCCGTCTTCATCCACATGTTTGACCGCTGTCAGTAGAGGCTGTGTGTTGGACCGTCCTCTGGATTACTGCCGATTCAACAAACACCAATGATCTCACTGTCGTCCGCACGGCCGCTGTGCGAGGTCCGACCGCCCGGACAGAGGAGATAAATAACAACGAGAAGAGATCCGCACGAGGAGGAGGCGGAGAGAGGCTTGTGTTGTTTGGAAGCGAAAATGACAGCCAGTGAAACCATAAGGGGTGTGTGTGTGTGTGTGTGTGTGTGTGTGTGTGTGTGTGTGTGTGTGTGTGTGTGTGTGTGTGTGTGTGTGTGTGTGTGTTCGACGCTGAGTCTTCATTAAAAAAAACAATTAGCGCGGGTAAGCCAACACCGCCGCCGCTCCGCGGGGACGCGCTTGTCTGAGAACGGATTGCGCTGCTCCGCGGAATTAGCATACATGCCACGCTCCCACACACACTACGCCGCGAAAACACAGACCATTAATGTACACTCAAACGCACACGTACACACACAAACAAAATAATGCAAACTCAAATGCACACACGCACACACACACTCACTCACATACTAAAGTATAGACGTAAATTCACTAAAGCACCCACGCTCACACAATGTACACACTCGATTGCATACACACTAGCACACACACACAAATTCTCCCACTCACTCACGCAAACACAAACCAACTAACACCGACACACACTCGAACGCGGAGAAAACAAACATGTTTTGCACGGAATCCGAAGCTGTTCTGGTCGCAGCTGTTGAGTTGTGCAGGAGACTCGCGCTCTTTTAGTAAAATAAATACCCGTGTGAGATGGAACCACGTGACCCCAGTCTGCTGCTACAGGCGGCGCCGGAGGATTCAGAAACAGGAAGAGCTTGTTTTCAGGAAAACACACACACACACACACACACACACACACACACACACACACACACACACACACACACACACACACACACACACACACACACATACATAAACATACAAGCTTAGACAAGCAAAAAACCACAAACACACACACACACACACACACGCACAAAAAAACACACACGCCCACACACACAAATAAACACACACGCACAGAGAAACGGATACATGATACTCAGACTATAAAAATACGTTCACGAAACAAGTTCTGTAGAGATTGTATTATATTTCCAAAAATATATGTACAGTCTATTACAAAGGTTACAAAGCAAAAAGAATTGTCTATGTAACTAGAAATCGTCTAATTAAATGTTTTTTACAGTTTGTGGTTGGGGAAAATACTTCTGACCAGTGAATATTCTCAATACTTTTTAAACACAGAAAAATAAATAATAAATCAACATTTTGTATTACTGTACAATAAACTAAAAGGCGGGAAAAAAAACAATTCAAGATGGAATTCCTATCGGCTGTCTTTGGTCCTAAATGAAAACAAATGATGTACAACTGAAATAGTGTGGGTGACATTTATCATCTGCGTGTGAGATAGAAAAATATAGTGCATTTTCAACGTATTCAGAGCTCACTACTGAGTAATATGTGTAAAAAAAACAATATAAATAAAATGTACAAGTTTTACAATTAGAACGCATACAAAGTCTCTCGCCCGCCCCTCATTTCCCGCCACAATCAGCAGTGCTGAACTCTTTGGAATTACCCGCCAAAACCAACCAATCAGCTTTCACGATGTCCCTCCACTGAACCACAGGGTTTCTTAAAAAAAAGAACGTTCTGGAACGTTTTGGTGTTCCTGAATCCCTCAACCCAGAACATTCCACACCTTCCTCGTATCCGTTGACCGTAAAACACAGAACGACCCTCGACAGAAGTCGTGCTTTTGCACTTTTAGTCGAGTTCACGTTGTTTTTCATTTCCCCTCCCCTCCCTCTACCCGGTTCAGAAGGGACGAGGCGGGTAAACCAGGAGGACGGGTAGAAGGTGACTGTTGGTGAAGGTCACCTCGGGTTCTACACGAGGATCGATCGCATCCCCGGACGTAATCTCAATTTGGCTCAAAGTGCTGCTTCGACAAGAGGACCACCGCGAGAGAGGGAGAGAGGGAGAGAGGGGAGAGAGACACAGGGAGAGAGGGGAGAGAGAGAGGGGAGAGAGAGACACAGAGAGAGAGGGGAGGGAGAGACACAGGGAGAGAGGGGAGAGAGAGGGAGGGTGACAGAGAGACAGAGAGACAGAGAGAGAGAGAGAGAGAGAGAGAGAGAGAGAGAGAGAGAGAGAGAGAGAGAGGGAGGGAGGGTGACAGAGAGATAAAAGTGTGTGAGAGAGAGAGAGACAGATAGATAGAGAGAGAAAGTTCTAGCCCCAGGGCTCCAGGACTACTGTAGCCCCTCAATTTCAGATCAGAGCAGGCAAGGGGGGGGGTGGGGGGGGGGAGGGTGAAGGGTGGAAGAATTGTCGCAGGTGGTGGTGGAGGAGGTGGAGGTGGTGCAGGAGGAGGAGGAGGAGGAGGAGGAGGAGGAGGAGGAGGAGGAGGTGGGGGAGTGAGAAGAGGGGACTGACTGCTGCTTTTGATGTCGAGGAGTTTTGTGCTGACTGAAGGACTTTAGAACGCTCTACAATTCAAAGCTGACGCCGGGCCAGCTGAAACGCCCGAGAAAGGCCTGGTGTGTGTGTGTGAGCACGAGTGTGAGTTTGTGTGTGTGTGTGTGTGTGTGTGTGTGCACGAGAGTGTGAGTGTGTGTGTGCGTGTGAGCACGAGAGTGTGTGCGTGTGTGTGGGTGAGCACGAGTGTGTGCGTGTGCGTGTGTCTGTGTGTGTGTGTGTGTGAGACCCAGGGCCCTCTCCGGTGGCTTCGAGCCCCCCGTTCCAGGACCACAGAGAGGAACAGACGGAGAGAGGGGGAGGGGCCGGTTGTCACGGCGACGCGCCCGCGAGGAGCGTTTCATCTCCGCCATAAACGAGAGATTAAAAAGGGAAGCAGGGGAAGGGAGGGGGGGGCGGGGGGGGGGGGGATTGTGGGGATAGATGATGCATTTATCTCGCAGGCAGCAGCAGTTGGCTCCTTCTCCAATATGAGGGAAAGTGTTTCCATTGAACAGCCGCCCCCGACGCGGCTCAGCTCCACGCCAGAGAGGACGCCACCTGATGCCTGATTGGCTCTCGGCGGGCGGGCGGTGGAGGAGACGCCAGGATGTGTGATCAATCACGCCGCTACAGGGGGGCGGGGGGGCAGGGGACGGGGGGGGGGGGGATTGATTTCACAGTACATCTCTGTGCTGTCAGGATCCGCCCCTCTGGTTCTCGGGGTAGAGTCCAGAAGGGACCCGATCGGTCCGGTTTACGGCTGACTCCAGCGTTGTTTTGGCTCCTCCTCCTAAACCCGTATCAGGCGTTCTGGTTAGGTGGACCTCAGGGGGGCGGGGGGGTGAGGGGAGATAACCCGTGTGAGTGAGGAGGAATCATTCAGACTCACACGACACTAACGAGAGGCCCCCCTTTTCAGAGGTCGTTTGGGGTGCGTCTACACACGGGGGGGTTTGTCATCTGGTAACGCAAGCTTTCCCCAAAGCGCTCGTCTGGATTGAAATGGAGGGACTTTGACATCATCGGAGTGACATCATCACCTGGAAGTGACATTGGCACCCTTCTACTGTTTTGGGAACAGGCCCTCGTCAACGCGGCAACACAAACAACCATCTTCCCTTCTCATCCGTCCCCTCTTCCTCTCTCATCGAGCGCTAAGCGCCCGGTGGCGTCTCGCAGAGAGAACCCGTCTTTATGACCGCGAGGTGCGAGTCCAGTCGCTTCAGGTCGGAGAGTTCTCGCTCTCTCTCAGGAGGACAAGATATTCCCAAAGCGTCCGCACACTGTGAGGCTAACACAGCTAGCACCTTTGATTCCCAGGTGAGGACAACTTCGACCTGCTAATTATTGCTCTGTTTCGCCGACCCGTCCTGCAGACGAGCCGAACTTGCCCATCAGACGTATTTTATGCACTTGATTTGAATCGCCTCCATTTCCTGATAAGAAGGTAACCAAGAAGAGCGTTAGGAGCTGATTGGTCGCCTGCTGAGAGTAGACCGATATCTAACGGAAACCGCGTAAAGCATTGCCATCCAAGTGCCTAAAACAGCGGCATAACCTAGCACATTTTAAGGCAGTACTTGTAAAATTTACACTTTCCATAGATTCACCCCTAGGTACATATGCAGCTCAACAGTTCATATATTAAACATTGTGTGCAACATAGTATTTTAGGCAAAACAATGGCAGAATAATCAACGGTGGCTAGAGTTACAATACAATCTTCAAATGGTGCTAAAATATCCTCTAATAAAACTAAAAGAAACGTTTGAGGACACCTGACAGAAAATTCAAGCACTTCCTGTCAAGCACTTCCTGCTGTGAAGACTACAGACAAATAAAATATTGCTACACTGATACCCAAGTTTGCGGTCCTTCCACAAATCCATTTTTGTCTTCAGTGTCTTAGTGGTGGTCGTCATCTTCCAAAGCGGCATTCTGTGCTTTTTGAAAGCTCCCACGTCCGTCTTAAAGTGTGAGAAATGTGTGTGAAAAAGTAAAGTGGACAGTGACCTCCCCACCGGCCTCAGAAGAGCTCCGAGATCCCGAGTCCTCAGAAGACCTCCAATACCTCCAGTCCTCAGAAGACCTCCGAGAACTCCAGTCCTCAGAAGACCTCCGAGACCTCCAGTCCTCGGAAGACCTCCGAGACCTGAAGTCCTCAGAAGACCTCTGAGACCTCTACTCCTCAGAAGACCTCCAAGAACTGGAGAACTCGGAAGACCTCCAAGATCTGGAGACCTCGGAAGACTTCCAAAAACTCCATTCATCAGAAGGTCTGTGGGACGTCCAGTCGTCCCCAGAAGGGACCAGGAGTCCAGGAGAACGTGTTGAAGTGGACACAGCCGTATGGGGAGAAAATAACGTAACTGAAACATTCAAAATGTCCCCAGTAAGTCTCAACACAAACTGGGAGAAGTACCGGTTTAGAGTCCAACCAAAAGGCTCAGTCTTTGTTCACGCTCTGCTTTTTGATTAGATGGTTTACCCTGTTGTCAAGTCCAAAGAAAAACTATAAAATAAGCTATCGTTAAGCTGAAAAGTGTCTGGCGGGGACTCAATCAAATTAAAATAAAAAAGGGAAAAAATACTGAAAAGCCACCACAAGGAAACAATAATTCTGTTTGTTAAAGGAAATCCATATTCATGGTGTGCTGAATGGTCCATGAAGGTAGAGGAACCTGGGGGTGAAAGGTCCATCGCTCCTTTGATATGTGGTAGACATCTTCAACACCCAGACCCCGCCCCAATAATCCAAGTCCTTATCCTCTCCTTAGTGGCCTCTCCCAGAAGACGGAGGGTCCGACATACACCCCCCCCCCCCCCCCCCCCCCCCCCGAGGAAACAAAGGAATGGATGCATCCGGGGCGGTGGTCCCTGGGGAGGCCTCCTGATTGTCCCGTGGGCCCCCCCAGAGGGGCTCCCTGGCTGAGCTGGTCCAGACGAGGCCGGTCACACCTGCACTCCCGTCCCGTGGAGGTGCAGCACCTGGGCTCTCATGGTCTGGATGCTGCTCATCACCTTCTTCTGGTGCCCCACCAGCGAGATGCCCAGGCTCATGACGTCCCTGCAGGACCGACAAGAAGCTCCCGTTAGTCAGTGGAAGGCCCTGGACCGGACCTGGACCGGACTGGACCTTGACCGGACCTGGACCGGACCTGGACCGGACCGGACCTGGACCGGACCTGGACCGGACTGGACCTGGACCGGACCTGGACCGGACCTGGACCGGACCTGGACCTTGACTGGACCTGGACCGGACCTGGACCGGACTGGACCTGGACCGGACCTGGACCGGACTGGACCTGGACCGGACCTGGACCGGACCGGACCTGGACCGGACCTGGACCGGATCTGGACCGGACCTGGACCGGACCTGGACCTGGACCGGAACAGACCTGGACCGGAACAGACCTGGACCGGAACAGACCTGGACCGGAACGGACCTGGACCGGACCTGGACCGGACTTGGACCGGACCTGGACCAGACCTGGACCGGACCTGGACCGGACTGGACCTGGACTGGACCTGGACCGGACCTGGACCGGACCTGGACCGGACCTGGACCGGACCTGGACCGGACATGGACCGGACCTGGACCGACCAGCCCAGGATCAAAACCAGGACCATGATCATTGGGGCATTTCATTTTAAAGAAAGAAGCTAAAAACATTCCTGAATCCCTCAACCCAGAACAGTTCTGGGTTGAGGGATTGGAGACGAACGATAAAATGTAACTATTTTTAAACCTCACGAAGGATAACTGAGGCTGAGTGCCTTGTCTCAGGTCCTGTATAGGGTGAGTGTGTGCCGGTGGTCAGCAGAGCGGTACGTACTCGATGGACATGCGGGCCACCGACTGCAGGGAGTTGTACTGAAGTTGTCGCGGTAACGCTCCATCTTGATGGCCTCCAGCCACTCGGACACCGAGCAGAAGGCGCTGAAGTCGGGCGGGTTCTGGTCCAGCAGGGGGCTGATGGGTCTGAGGGCGGAGAGGAGACATCTTAACGGGGTGGGGGGGGGACACTGTGGGTTAGCCTAGCGGGGCGGTAACCTGTGGGTTAGCCTAGCGGGGCGGTAACCACAGAGACGCCTCGCAGCGGCCGAGGTTGGCGTCCGACCCGAGGCTCTGCACTACGTGATATCAGCGAAAACTACATTTGTACATTTGACATTTAGGAGATTTGGCCGACGCTTTAATCTAAAGTGACACACAGCCGTTCAATCACCCATTAACACACCGACGGCGGAGTCGTCCCCTCAGGGCGTCAGACAGCTGGTCAGGAGCAGTCAGGGTGAGATGTCTCGCTCGGGGACACCTCGACACAGCCGGGGATCGAACTAGCAACCTTCAGGTTACCAGCCAACCCGCTCGACCTCCTGAGCTGCTGCCGCCCAGCGCCCAGCCACAGGAAAACAGACAGAAGCAACCATGAAGGGGATCAAGAGAACAGAGCGGCGACCAGCAGAGCTGCAGGCGGGGGCAGAGTGCTGATGGCAGAACGCCCTTCAGTCAGTGCGGCTCTCAGGACCAGACGCTGCCTCTCAAACGCTCTTCCTCTCTCAAACGCTCTTCCTCTCGAACAGAACGGAGCGTCCCACCGACGACATGCCGCCGTCGCGCCTCCGGAGCCGGAGGGCGGGAGCCGGAGGGCGGGAGCCAGGGAGACGCTCCCCCATTGGTCAAACGCGCTCGCTCTCAAGAGGAACGGACGTCTTTCCCAGAATGCACAGGAAAGCTGTTTGACGGATTCTGGCGGGCAGAGTTTGGGGACACGGTTGCGGGCCCAGGAACTCATGATGCCGATTGGTTTAGAAAAGGCCCGCCATGGACTCTGTCGAGCGTGTTGGAGTCCCCGCCATCGTTCCTCCTCACTGCGGACCTCAGCAGGAGCTCAGCTAGAGCTATGGAGTCCTCCATTAGACCGACCAG
>NC_082402.1:2509137-2526954 GCF_031168955.1 Gadus macrocephalus
TCAGGAGCAGCACGGCCGACACGGTGTGTGTTAGGACGGAGCCCTGCTGACGCTGACCGAGTGCTGTGAACCAATGAGCTGCTGGCTCCCCACGCCGAGAGCTCATCCTGTCTCCGTAGTGAAGAAGACGTCTGATGCACCTCTTCATCCTGAAGAAGTCGTCTGATGCACCTCTTCATCCTGAAGAAGACGTCTGATGCACCTCTTCATCGTGAAGAAGACTTCTGATGCACCTCTTCATCGCCTCGCTAGAGCTCCCTCACTCTCCTCTCTCACCTCTCGCTCTCCCTCTCTCGCCCCCTTCTCTCTCTCTCTCTCTCTCTCTCTCTCTCTCTCTCTCTCTCTCTCTCTCTCTCTCTCTCTCTCTCTCTCTCTCTCTCTCTCCGTACAACAAAGAGCCTCTCTCTTTGTTCTTCAAGTCCTATTTTTTCCTCCTGCTCTTTTCCCTGCCGCTCTCCTTTGTTGGCCATTTTGATATGTTTATTTAGCGTGCAGTGAGCTTTGATCCACTCCAGGGCGGCAAAAACCAGTATTGAGGTGAGATCTGGCAGGGGGGGGGGAGACGGGGGAGATGGCGGCATAGAGGGGGGGGGGGGGGGATATGGGGGGGGGTGTACGTCCCCCTTGGAGGGAAATGTTTGTGAGCTGCCATGTCCACTCAGCGCTAGAGGAGACAGCTGAAGAGCTAGCATGGTGTGTGTGTGTGTGTGTGTGTGTGTGTGTGTGTGTGTGTGTGTGTGTGTGTGTGTGTGTGTGTGTGTGTGTGTGTGTGTGTGTGTGTGTGTGTGTGTGTGTGTGGAACGATGTCTGAGCCTCACACAGTCAAACAAACCCGTCTGCTCACCTCGGGTGCGACCACCAGAGGAGTGGTGGGAGGTCCGCTAGGAGGAAGCTCACAGGAGGTCACTCAGGGAGGGGGGCGGGCTGCAGAAGGCCGCCGGTCCAGTGGGCCTGACCCCCCCCACCCCCCCCCCGGATAAGGCGGTGTGAACGCTCCGGCAGGGCGGTCGATGTGTTCCGGGCGGTGGACCGGGACCAGCCTCGCCCGTGTTTCTCTTTGTAATTATCGTCATTAATTACGACGCGGACACTGTTTGCTCGTCTGGATTGACTTTGACCGGACAGAGGGTCGACCCCCCCCCCCCCCCCCCCCCACCAACCCCCATGGAGGATGGATTAGTCTGGGAGTTAGCCGTCCGGCGGGCCTTCCATCGGGGTGTCTTTGTTCGGTTTAGCTGCTGAGTTCAGAGCCTCGTCTGATGTGGAGGAGGTCCGCTTACCAAACACGGCATCAGAATAACTAATGGCCTGTTTGTTTTCCGTTTGAGTGTTTCTCTGTTTAAAGTGTTTGTGTGTCTGCTCTGTGTTTCACTCTGTACCCAATCAGGAGCTAATCGCTAAAGAGGAGTTGAACTGCTGACACGAGGGTTGCTTAAATCAGCGCTGCGCCCAGCGGTGAGTCACCAGAGCTGCTGACAGGCTGACCAGCGGAGACCCCCCCCCCCCCGGACCCTGCAATCAGATACATGGCTCTGGAATGGCTATTGATTGAAGAGCTACGCACGCACGCACGCATGCATGCACGCACACACAGAATGCTAGGTGTTGACCTCGTGGGCATGACTCTGGGTGTGTGTCTCCCACTAGGAAGGGATCTGAGGGTAGGAGGTGATGAAGACTGTGGTGATGGAGACTGTTGGTGATGGAGACTTCGCTTTTCATCCTGGAGTCCCCACCTATCACAGAAGAATCTCTTGTGAGAAACACACACACACACACACACATCCCAACACATACACATACACCAACACCAACACATCATCACACACCATCACACACACAGCAACACACCATCACACACACGCATACACACACACACACACCATCATACAGACACACACAGATACCATTTGTGTTCCCGTTGCTTGAACACGTTTTGCAAAACTTGGCACATTGTGTTAAAACTCAACACAAGCAAATAAGACAACACTGAGAAATATACCATTCACATCTATGTCAAATTTAAACTCTTTGTCAAAATGTCACTGATGAAAAAAGGATACACACTTGTATCATATGAATACACTTTTAAAGTGCAAAGCAGTGCTTTTGTCTAAGGTATGGTCACACGTGTTTAAGGTATAGTAACACAAACTTAAAGTTGTGTTACTTTAGTCTAAGCATGTGTCTATAGTGTTCAAGCAATTGAAAAAAATAAATAAAAATCTCACGTATGAAATCCTGTGAAGAAGGCACAGCAGAAACGGATCACGAGCGGTGCAGCGAGATGCTGAGCATGCTCCTCGTCCTATCTACCAGAGGAGGTAAACAGGCTGTGTAGAGGCAGGTCTGGAGCCGGCCGGCTCCACCAGTACCATGAGGGCTTTGTTTGCTCCAGACTCTGATAAGCAGCGATAAGCAGCGCCAGGCGCTCACTGCGGGCTCGTTAGAGGAGATCAGATGTTCTGGATGTTCCTCCGACTGGGTCTGTGCTATTAGCCACGAGGGGGTAAACACGGAGATAACCCAGTATATCACCAGGATAAGCACGTCTAGCCGGCACTCCTCTCCCATGTTCTGCTGGACTGGGGCGATTCGAACGGCGTAGCGGGAGGTGATTCAACGCTGGTCCCGTCTTCACCGTGGGAAACGGACACTTCTAGTTTCCTTTTGTCTCACACCTTCATATATATCTGATTTATTTTCCGATCCAAAAGCAATCAAGCTTGTTTCTCCAGGACTGAATTCAGCTCCGTTTCCCCCCCCCTCCCCCCCTTTGACATTTACACCACAATTTAGTGGATTGTTATGCATTTATTCATGGTTTCATTCCCCCCTCCCTAATGAATAAAGATGCCAACGCAACCCTCACCCCCCCCCACAGGAAGTAGCGGCCTGTCCTCTGGTACCGCGTTCACGTTTACACCCTGGCAACAGAACCTCTGGTACCGCGTTCACGTTTACACCCTGGCAACAGAACCTCTGGTACCGTGTTCCCGTTTACACCCTGGCAACAGAACCTCTGGTACCGCGTTCACGTTTACACCCTGACAACAGAACCTCTGGTACCGCGTTCACGTTTACACCCTGGCAACAGAACCTCTGGTACCGTGTTCCCGTTTACACCCTGGCAACAGAACCTCTGGTACCGCGTTCACGTTTACACCCTGGCAACAGAACCTCTGGTACCGTGTTCCCGTTTACACCCTGGCAACAGAACCTCTAATACGGTGTTCACGTTTACACTCTGACAACAGAGCCCGCAGAACGTTACCTAGTATTAGTATTTAAAGAAGCCTCACGTCCGCCCGTAGGACCCCGACCATACACGCTGTAATACTGCAACGATGTTCCGTTCCATCACCCATATGTATACTGGTAGAACTGCCACCACCAGGTACACTGTAGCATCCGATCAGGTAGGTCAAGTGGAATACATATTGAATAGGATGATGTAATATGAGTAGCATGACATCAATATAGCGAATACAATCTGGACAAGAAATTATATTATAGACTGGTATTAATATAAATACACAACAGGTGATGTTTATTCAGTAGGGACAGTAGTATTAATACACTATAGCTGATGTATATTAAGTAGGAACAGTAGTATTAATACACTATAGCTGATGTATATTAAGTAGGAACAGTAGTATTAATACACTATAGGTGATGTATATTCAGTAGGGACAGTAGTATTAATACACTATAGCTGATGTATATTAAGTAGGAACAGTAGTATTAATACACAATAGGTGATGTATATTCAGTAGGGGCAGTAGTATTAATACACTATAGCTGTATATTCATTATGGAACGTAGTATTAATACACTATAGGTGATGTATATTCAGTAGGGACAGTAGTATTAATACACTATAGCTGATGTATATTCAGTAGGGACAGTAGTATTAATACACTAGCTGTATATTCAGTAGGGACAGTAGTATTAATACACTATAGCTGTATATTCAGTAGGGACAGTAGTATTAATACACTATAGCTGTATATTCAGTAGGGACAGTAGTATTAATACACTATAGCTGTATATTCAGTAGGGACAGTAGTATTAATACACTATAGGTGATGTATATTCAGTAGAGACAGTAGTATTAATACACTAGCTGTATATTCAGTAGGGACAGTAGTATTAATACACTATAGGTGATGTATATTCAGTAGGGACAGTAGTATTAATACACTATAGCTGTATATTCAGTAGGGACAGTAGTATTAATGCACTATAGCTGTATATTCAGTAGGGACAGTAGTATTAATACACTATAGCTGTATATTCAGTAGGGACAGTAGTATTAATGCACTATAGCTGTATATTCAGTAGGGACAGTAGTATTAATACACTATAGCTGTATATTCAGTAGGGGCAGTAGTATTAATACACTATAGGTGATGTATATTCAGTAGGGACAGTAGTATTAATACACTATAGCTGTATATTCAGTAGGGACAGTAGTATTAATACACTATAGGTGATGTATATTCAGTAGGGACAGTAGTATTAATGCACTATAGCTGTATATTCAGTAGGGACAGTAGTATTAATACACTATAGGTGATGTATATTCAGTAGGGACAGTAGTATTAATACACTATAGCTGTATATTCAGTAGGGACAGTAGTATTAATACACTATAGGTGATGTATATTCAGTAGGAACAGTAGTATTAATGCACTAGCTGTATATTCATTAATCCTGCTGAAGGTTGTGTATGACAGGAGCGCTGTATGTGAGATGTCGTCAGTAATGAGCGCTGCCGTCACATTAGCGTTCCTCAGCCTGTGTGCTCAAGCTGTTTGTTCGGCGCCATGAATGATTCATCAGCGCCAACAAAGCAGCGCTGGCATCTTCCGGCGTCTTCCCTGTTCCTGCGGCTGCCCGTCTCTCGGCGCTGTCGCCGTCGGTTACTCTGATGCAGGGAGGGAACTCGGGGGGGGGGGGGGGGGGTTGATTCATGATGTCATCGCGTTCATGATGGCACCAGCCTCGAGCTGCTGATCTGGTGGATTCATGATGTCATAGGGCTGGTGATCTGGTGGATTCATGATGTCATAGAGCTGGTGATCTGGTGGATTCATGATGTCATAGTGCTGGTGATCTGGTGGATTCATGACGTCATAGAGGGTTGGTGATCTTTTGGATTCATGACGTCATAGATTTGGTGATCTGGTGGATTCATGATGTCATAGAGGGCTGGTGATCTGGTGGATTCATGATGTCATAGAGGGCTGGTGATCTGGTGGATTCATGATGTCATAGGGCTGGTGATGTGGTGGATTCATGATGTCATAGGGCTGGTGATGTGGTGGATTCATGCTGTTATAGAGGGCTGGTGATGTGGTGGATTCATGATGTCATAGAGGGCTGGTGATCTGGTGGATTCATGATGTCATAGGGCTGGTGATGTGGTGGATTCATGCTGTTATAGAGGGCTGGTGATCTGGTGGATTCATGATGTCATAGGGCTGGTGATGTGGTGGATTCATGCTGTTATAGAGGGCTGGTGATCTGGTGGATTCATGACGTCTTCAGTGTTCTATCCACTGATTGGCTGGAACAGGATAAGGCCGTCTTTTGGCCGAGTAGAACAGAGTAGAATAGAGCATTCAGATAGAGTCTCCTGTGAGGGAACGTCATTTGTTTGCTTGGCAGAGATGAGGACAGCACATGAAAAGATAAGTGAAACGACAGCTAGGACACACAACTACGAGCATCGAGTTAAATGGAAGATTTAGTTCAATGTGGGTCCTCTGTTAGGTTTGGATAGCAAGCATAGAAATTCTAGATGAGACGTAGTATCATTTCCTGTTTCAAAATGAGATTTAGTATCATTTCCTATTTGCTACAGGTAATGTTGAGTGCTATTAGTGTACAATTGTTACATTATGTTCTATTCATTGAGCTTTTACCACTCAGCGTTGTGCAGTCACTTTATGAGATATTTCTCATAAAGTACAGTTGCTACATTAGTTTATTACCAGGGTGGCCGCGGGGTATTAAAAAGTCTTAAAAAGTCGTAAATCAATTTTCATCAAAATAAGGCCTTAAAAAGTATTAAATTGTCTTAAATTCAGATTGCATTGGTCTTAAATATTTGTGTGCCATGTCAGTGCGAAAATGCGGGCAATCTGTTCTGCCAAATATTTTTTTTCCGGTAGCCTGTGCGCTGCGTTGTCTTTGGTTAGGTCAGAGCGTAGACTACTGCGCAGCTAAAGCGTCTACATACAAGTGATTAGATAGCCTAATAGCTGGCTAGCCTGCTAACTAGCTTTCTAGTCCTGTCAGTGCTATTTCCGCCCGCTAGCAATGTATTAATTTTACCTTACAACGAACTAACAGTTTATGGAAATTAAACAGAGGTTACTTAAACATATTTATCCGGAGGTTACTTAAACATATTTATCACAGTGTGAGACAGCAAAAAAACAAAACGTTATACATTTACATTACGTTCTAATATGTGAACGTTAGCACATCATTCATTAAACTCCATTGGTAGCTAACGTTATGTTGCTCTGATTTTGGTAGGTGGTCTACCTGTTGCTTTGATCGCTAACTTGCCACTGTACCTCAATCCCTGGAATGCTTTGAGTAGTAAAACACGAACAATGTCCTATGTTTCCATTGTGCACTTTAATTGCAAATGTTATTTTCTTGCTGTCGTTCAAATGATCGGAACTTCTTGCATTTGTTTAGGGCTGATTCTCGTAGCCTAGATTTGAGGGGATATTAACCCCACCCCCCCGATTACGCCACTGCCAGGGCTCCTGTTTATTGGTTTATCATCTAGGGTCAGTGTTTTGTTTATTATTATTATCTTTTGATTTTGGTTGATTCAAAGGATGTCTGTCACACACACATACACACACTCACACAAGTTATATTAAGTTATATTTTGCACTTCAAAAGCACTTGAAATTGCCATTTATTTATGTAGTTATTGTATTTATTTTTATTTATTTACTTGATTTTAGAAGCATTTGTTTATGGGACCTAAATGCTCTGAAAATAATGAATATAATTGAGGACTAATGACATTTTTGTGTTCTCTTTTCGCATTACACACATTTAGCCGATGTTCTTAAACTCAACCGGTTATTATCAGACATCAGTGTGTTTACATGGAAAGATTACTGTATATTTCCCCTTTTGATTTGTTTTTCCATCGTAAGTTTGGTCTTAAATTTCATTAAGAAGTGGTATTAAAAAGTCTTAAAAAGTCTTAAATTTAATTTGTTTATACCTGTAGACACCCTGATTACACTCATGAATGTTAGAAGTCCAAACGGACTGTTTATTCCTATAAAGGTCTTGCAGTTCCTCTGTCTTGAATAACTACATAACGATTGCAATCCATTATAATAAAGGTTATTGGTTCAGCCCCTTTAGACGCACATTAAATACAAGTTCTTAAAATATAATTAATAATTTATCACTAGACAAAAACTAGTTATCTGTTAACAGACTCAGCGCTCAGTTAGTTTTTAATTTATTGATAATATCGACCAATAGAGAAGTGGCTCAGCCAGTGTTGCTTTCTGTCACCGTCCCCCGTCAGCTGTCACCTCCTGACCCCTGACCCCTGGCCTTCTGACTCTCCCCCTCAGCTGTCTGATCCTCCAGGCAGGTGTAGCTTTGTAGTCTGAGAGACACAGGTGCACAGGGAGGATGTGTCATCACGAGAGGGTTTCCCGCAGCACCTTATAGCCTAAGCAACCCAACGTCCAACTACCACGTCCAAAAAAAATAATATCCATAAATATATATTATATGAAAGTATAAAACAATCTAAACTTCTTTCACTCGCTGTGTATAGATCAGGCTTCAGGCCAACAGTTTGACAAAATGCATGAAAATAGGCATAAATGGTCCACCTGTAGAAGAGTGCGCATTTTGGATCCTGCACCCATTTTAGAGCCCGTTTTAGACCCAATTTAGAACCTGTTTTACATCCCATTTAGAGCCCATTTAGAGCACGGTTCAGAGGCTATTTTCAGAGTCTTTGTGCGCCTGCTTCCACGTCCATTTTTAAACCCTCATATCAGAGCGTAACATTAGTGTCCCAGCAGCCCAATGGGGAACCCTCCAGCTCGTCACTGGCCTGTGCCCAGTGAGCAGCAGTCCTGGATTGGGAGCTAGGGCAGCTTGTTTGTATATCCAGGACCTTCATAAAAAAGACCTGGCTCTGAGAGGCTAGTGCTAACCTGTCTCTGAGAGGCTAGTGCTAACCTGGCTCTGAGAGGCTAGTGCTAACCTGGCTCTGAGAGGCTAGTGCTAACCTGGCTCTGAGAGGCTAGTGCTAACCTGGCTCTGAGAGGCTAGTGCTAACCTGGCTCTGAGAGGCTAGTGCTAACCTGCGCCACTGGCTCTGAGAGGCTAGTGCTAACCTGGCTCTGAGAGGCTAGTGCTAACCTGGCTCTGAGAGGCTAGTGCTAACCTGGCTCTGAGAGGCTAGTGCTAACCTGGCTCTGAGAGGCTAGTGCTAACCTGGCTCTGAGAGGCTAGTGCTAACCTGGCTCTGAGAGGCTAGTGCTAACCTGGCTCTGAGAGGCTAGTGCTAACCTGCGCCGCTGGCTCTGAGAGGCTAGTGCTAACCTGGCTCTGAGAGGCTAGTGCTAACCTGCGCCGCTGGCTCTGGCTATGAGACAGATGTCTGGAGAGCATGAATATTCGGCTCACGGCCCCGGGCGCCGACCCTGCGCCGTGACGACCGAAGACGCTTTGATCTTCATTTCAAAAGGAGAGTCCCACGAGGGCGTCGACTGCAGTGAGGAGCTCAGAGCATTCGCTGATGCGGCCCATTTGTTTTAGTGGCACTGATGAAAAAGGGCCTGGTGCCGCTGGCTGAACCTTCACTAGTGACCCCCTGGAGTATAAAGTACATATAGAGTACACCAACCACACTGGAGTATAGAGTACCCCAAAAACACTGAAGTATAGAGTACCCCAAACACACTCGAGTATAGAGTACACCAACCACACTGGAGTATAGAGTACCCCAAACACACTCGAGTATAGAGTACCCCAAACACACTCGAGTATAGAGTACCCCAAACACACTCGAGTATAGAGTACCCCAACCACACTGGAGTATAGAGTACCCCAAAAACACTGGAGTATAGAGTACCCCAAACACACTAGAGTATAGAGTACCCCAAACACACTCGAGTATAGAGTACACCAACCACACTGGAGTATAGAGTACACCAAACACACTGGAGTATAAAGTACACCAACCACACTGGAGTATACAGTACACCAACCACACTGGAGTATAGAGTACCCCAAAAACACTGGAGTATAGAGTACACCAAACACACTGGAGTATAAAGTACACCAACCACACTGGAGTATACAGTACACCAAACACACTGGAGTATAAAGTACACCAAACACACTGGAGTATAGAGTACACCAGTGAACCCCAATTAGCGGCCCGCGGGCCAGATCCGGCCCGCGAGAGCCAAATGTCCGGCCCGCGCAGACCCACATGTCACATGTTATCTCCAAAAAAAAAAAAATATATCTATTTTTTTTTTTTTTTTTTTTTGCGCGGTCTGCTATATTTTCCCCTCAGCCCACACCATCCACTTGACCGTTGACGTTACTGCGTGCATACGTAATGACGTGCTTCGTGCGTTTTCAACTTCACTAGCGTCACACGCCAGAGAGTAGCCGCCGCATGCTGTCACTTTCCCGCTATCCGTCTGTCATCCCAGGGAATTACAACTTTGTCAAAAATCAACGGATTGAAAATTGATGAAAGAAACATGTCATTTGCCAAGAAAAGGAAGGTCAACCAGGAGAACCGCCAGTTTAAAACTGAATGGACCGATAAGTATTGCTTTTCTTTACCGGACCATGCCAACGCAAAGCCGACATGCTTAATATGCAAGCAGACTGTGGCTGTCATTAAATCGGACAACCTGACACTTTAACTGTTTGCATGCTGCCAGCTTTAATGGAAGTTTCCCAGAAACATCTGAGCAACGCAAACAAAAGATTGCAAGCATGTTGACATCATACAAGCGGTCAGTTCTAACCATATGCAAAACGGCATCAGCACAAGAGAGCGCAACAGCTGCTTCATTGCATGTTTCCTGGACGCTTGATAAAGCTAAGAAGCCCTTTGCTGATGCAGAGTTCATTAAACAATGTGCAATTCACATGGCTGGTGAAATCTTAAATCAAGAGGAAAAAATCTAAACAAAAGTTGTGGAGCTATGAAGGCAGGTGCCGAGGAAATGTCAGCTGAACACAAAGATCTGTTGCTGCACAACGATGTTCGCTGGCTGAGTAAAGGCCGTGTGTTGGAGAGGGTGTGCGACCTGCGTGATGAACTTGTGTCATTTTTATCCAGCCTGCAGAGCCCAAAAGCCCGCAAATTTCTGGCGGGCTGACGCCAAGGTGTTGGCAGATGTTAATTTTTTGTGTGACATCATGTCTCATCTGAATCACCTTAACCTGCAGCTACAAGGCAAGAACCACACTGTTGCTGACATGTACGAAGCGATTGAAGCCCTCCAGTCGAAGCTGGATGCTATTTAAACCTAATTAATCTAGCCCTCCTGCATTATCGCTAAAACAGTAATTATAATTAAAGCTAAATTTGCACATACAAATGGCGAATTAGAAAAATGAAACGACATTTCGGCCCTTGGCATGGCATGTTTGACCAAATTTGGCCCTCTGGAAAAACTAATTGGGGAACCCTGGAGTACACCAACCACACTGGAGTATAGAGTACCCCAAACACACTCGAGTATAGAGTACACCAAACACACTGGAGTATAGAGTACACCAACCACACTGGAGTATAAAGTACACCAAACATACTGGAGTATACAGTTAAGTACACCAAACACACTGGAGTATACAGTTAAGTACACCAAACACACTGGAGTATACAGTACACCAAACACACTGGAGTATAAAGTACACCAAACACACTGGAGTATAAAGTACACCAAACACACTGGAGTATAAAGTACCCCAAACACACTGGAGTATAGAGTACCCTAAACACACTGGAGTATAGAGTACACCAAACACACTGGAGTATAAAGTACACCAAACACAGTGTGTACTTTATGTTCTGAAAGGAGAACCAAGGCTTGGCAGGTGTCTGTCGGGGGAAACAAAGAGAGGGCGTGGTCGGTAGTCTGGCGGCGCCGGCGGTGACCTCCACTTGACCTCCGCCGTGACCTTTGGGGAGCGCCATTCACAGGCCGGCCCATTCAGACGCCATATTGGTTTCTCTCAACGCCGGCTCAGTGGGGAGCTCGGGTTCTCAGGGCGCTATTGTGGAGAGGAGAGAGGAGAGAGGAGGTGGAGAGGGAGGGGGGGGGGGGGGGGGGGCAGGGAGGAGATGGAGAGGGAGGGAGGAGATGGAGAGGTATCTGTTTACTGAGGGGGGGGAGGAAGGTGGAGGAGAGGGAGGGAGGAGATGGAGAGGTATCTGTTTACTGAAGGGGGGGGGGAGGAAGGTGGAGGAGAGGGAGGGAGACAATGAGAGAGAAAAGAAGGGGGGGAGAGAGGAGATGGATAGGGAATGGGAGTGAAGCAGAAAGGGAGACTGCTGGGTTGGGGAATGAGGAGAGAGGGAGGGATGGGGGAGAGAGGGAGAGCCGAGGGCCGGCCTCAGTCGAGTTCTGGCTTCTCTTTATAGCCCAGTGCAGGGCTGCGGTCTCCGGAGAGCAGCATGCCGGCGCCCGCTCTCCGAACACGAGGGCGAGCGCGCTGGGCCGTGCTCTCTCTACCAAATGATTAATCTTCTCATTATCTGACATCAAGCTGAAGTCAGCCCGCCGCCTCTGCCGTCGCCTGGGCGCTAAAACCCCCGAGTCCGTACGGCCGTGGAGCCGGCAGCAGGCCCCGCGCCCCCCCGCCTGCCGGGCTGAAGCCCCGGTGGGGGGGGGGGAAACGCGCTCTGTGTGTCTGGGGGGGGGGAACCATATGCAGACTCTGGCTGCAGACACGCTCGTGTGGAAATAGGATTTCAGTGTTCGCTGTTTCTCGATTTTTATTGACTGCTTACATTCTGCGCCGCAAAACATGTCTGTCACTCATGTCCCCGACATCCCATAGTAAATAAACAAACAGCCGGGGAGGGAAGCAGTTTCAACAGGAGATGAAATTACAGACCGGCTGCTTTTGATGTGACCACCGCCGTGGTAAACAGGAAGGGCCGGGATGCGGCAGGCGGAGGGCGGAGGTTCACTCTGCAGCGGGCACGCCTGACCCCGGGGCTGGGGTAGCAGGAGGAGGAGGTAGAGGTGGAGGAGGTGGAGCTGGAGCTGGGGCAGCAGGAGGTGGAGGAGGAGGTGGATCTGGGGCAGCAGGAGGTGGAGGAGGAGGTGGAGCTGGGGCAGCAGGAGGAGGAGGTGGTGGTGGAGCTGTGGCAGCAGGAGGAGGAAGTCAAGGTGGAGGATGTGGGGAGGAAGATCAAGGTGGTGGGGGAGGTGGAGGAGCTGGGGCAGCAGGAGAAGGAGGAGGTGAAGAAGGAGGTCAAGGTAAATGAGGAGGTGAAGTTGGAGGAGGAGGGTAAGGAGGAGGTGGAGGAGGTCAAGGTGGAGAAGGAGGATGTCAAGGTGGAGGGGGTCAAGGTGGAGGAGGAGGAGAAGGAGGATGTCAAGCTGGAGGAGGTGGAGGAGTTCGAGGTGGAGGAGGTCGAGGGGGAGGAAGTGGAGGAGGTCAAGGGGGAGGAGGAGGTGGGGGGAGTGAAGCAGGGGAGGTTCAGCAGGCGGCCTGGCCCAGGCTCCCTATGCTCCAGACGGTGCGTGGAGCCGCTCCACAGGGTCAGGGGTAAGGCCGCCATCACCATGTGTTCATAAACACGGGCTCGGGTTCCCCCTGGGTACGCGCCGTGCGCAGACTGTCAATGGAGAGGCTGCACAATGCTCTTCTTCATGGGCCAATTTCCTCTGGAGCGGTCCAGTGCTCCACAATAAGGCAGACCAAACACGCCTAATTGCTGTAAACACAGGCCTTTTACCGGTCTGCGTATGACGCAGCTGGGCTCCGCTCCCTAATTGTGAGACTACATGTTGGGGAAGCAGGAGGGCTGATGTCATGCTTCTGGCTGATGCTCCCTCAAGCTTATAGTAAAAGGTAATAGAAAGGAATGTGCAGAAATCATTTGTTGACCTTTTTTTTTCTCCTTTTGTACGACTTGTTTATCGGTGCCGCTGCAAAAGTGCCCTTTCGTCGTGAAGAATATAATATAGGAATTGAATGTAATAGTGTAATCTAGTTTACACTGAATGATACTTGCGTGTCAATATGCATTCAGGTCCTTTTCTTGGGAAATGTCCTGCATTGTTTCAGGGAACTCGGGGAGATCGTTCCCAGAGCTGAGATGAGTCAACACGGGCAGCAATGATCTCATCCCCCTGGCAGAGAGAGGAGCGGAGAGAGGAGCGGAGAGAGGAGCGGAGAGAGGAGAGGAGAGAGGAGAGGAGAGGAGCGGAGAGAGGAGCGGAGAGAGGAGCGGAGAGAGGAGCGGAGAGAGGAGAGGAGAGAGGAGAGGAGCGGAGAGAGGAGAGGAGCGGAGAGAAGCGGCGAGAGGAGCAGAGAGAGGAGCGGAGAGAGGAGCGGAGCGGAGAGAAGCTGCAAGAGGAGCAGAGAGAGGAGCAGAGAGCGGAGAGAGGAGAGGAGAGAAGCGGCGAGAGGAGCGGAGAGAAGCGGCGAGAGGAGCGGAGAGAGGAGCAGAGAGAGGAGCAGAGAGAGGAGAGAGGAGCAGATCATCAGACGACTTGTAGAACTGAATTCTGCTTGGCAGCAACGGCAGTGAGTCTGGCGTAGATACCCTCCAACATGGAGCCTGGATAGGAAACCAGGTCGTCAACCAACACCACCACCTCCACCACTGCAACCAGGTCCACCACCACAATCACCACAACCAGGCCCACCACCACCACACCCAGGCCCACCACCACCACCACCACCACCCCGTCGGCTGGCAGAGCGGCGGTGTGTCTGGGTGCTGGCAGGGGGAGGTGACTCCCTGGCCGCCGTGGCGTTGGCTGCCTCGGGGCTTTGTGTTGAACAAGTGGTGCCGCTGCCCGGGGACTGAGGCCATAATTAGCTGGCTGCACTGCCTCATGGGTAATGCAGTGTGACACCTCGCTGCGCGCTGTGGTAGCGTTTAGCAGCGTGTGAACCCAGGCGAAGGCCGCAGATTAAAGGCTAATTGTTCACAGTACAGGGGAGAGGAGCAGGGGACTAGTTCTGGGTTCCAACCCCAACGTCTGCAGTCTTCCCGTAGGCCTCCTCCGCTCTGAAACGCTACCTTCCTGGACAACCCCGGCAGGTCACCTCCCATAAGAGGCTGCTGCTGAACCACTAAATAGTAGCAGGCCTCAACTGCCACTCGTCAGCTGTCAGTCAAGCACTCCAGACGGAGAACCTCCCGGCCCGGACAGCGTGAGCCTCCGTGGTTCATCTCAACAGGGTGGTGAGGTGGCCCCGTGTTGAAGCCTTTGTTTAACACGGGCTCCCACGCTGAGGAGCTGAGGCGAGTCTCGATGAAGCCCCGGCCGCGAGGAGACAAGGCCTTAGGCTGATTACAGCAATGTGCAGAACAAGGACTTCAATCTGGGAGGTCGTTTGGTAAAAAGGTAAACTGTGTGTAATTGTTCTCCAGAGTGTCCTTGATCTTGAGTTTGAAGGACTCCAAACTCTCCTCAACGACCTTCGGGAAGTCGGTCGGCTCGACGTGGACTCTGGCCAATTACCAGATTATCCAATCAGCACGCTCGCAGCCGTCCGGCCCTCTCCACCTTCACGTTGCCTCTTGCCGCCTCGTCCCCCTGCTGCTCGTTACTCTGAGGACCCACAATGCACTGGGGGAGGCCCGAGCTGTTTTTGAAGCTTTGTCCTTGGTGTGGTGGAGAGGCGCTGGGACTAACCTGGTTGACGTCCAATAGTCGAGCTTGAGTTAGTATTGGTAATACCTGACACCAATAGAAGACACCTCTCTCTGGCCCCCCACCCGAGGACCAGAGAGAGGCCCCGCCCCCCACCTGAGGACCAGAGAGAGGCCCCGCCCCCCACCTGAGGACCAGAGAGAGGCCCCGCCCCCCACCTGAGGACCAGAGAGAGGCCCCGCCCCCCCCCCTGAGGACCAGAGAGAGGCCCCGCCCCCCCCCCTGAGGACCAGAGAGAGGCCGGGCCCCGCCCCGCCCCCGCCTGAGGACCAGAGAGAGGCCCCGCCCCTCCCCTGAGGACCAGAGAGAGGCCGGGCCCCGCCCCGCCCCCGCCTGAGCCTGATGAGGCATGATGTCATCTGGCCGCCGGGGCTGCCGCCCGATGCAGGATGAATGGCCCGGCGTTGCTAACGGCGACCTGACAGGGCTAAACGAGTGTTGGAGGAGGACCTGGAGGGAGACAGCTTCCTGGCAGAGCGGCCCTTCATCGCTCTGCGCTGACACGCTCTCCGAACCGCACACGCTGCAGCACGGAGCCGGCAAGGACTCCCCGCTCCCTGTGGCTGCTGCAGCCCTGGAGACGCCCGGACACCAGCCCCTCACACGGGCATCTGGACGGGCACGCACGCATAGATGCACGGATGCATACGTTCACAGATGCATGCATTGTGTCACGCAGGTGCAGACACGCCCCCTCGCGTCGCCTCATGCGTGCGGACACGCTTGCATGCATGCATTGGGACAAGCCAGCAGGCAGTGATCTCTGGTGGTTCAGTGTGTCCACACGCACGCGTGTGATTGTGTCACGGGCCCCTGGTACAAACGGCCAATCACACGCACGCGTGTGATTGGCCGTTTGAACCAGGCGCCCGTGACACATCACCGCGGCGGCGTCTTAAACAAAGCCGTTGCTCAACGCGGTCTTCCCCCAGAGAGCGGGGCCCGGCGCTGGGAGGCAGAGACACGGCGTACATATGTTTTATTCAGGGGTCACACACCTGCACAGCCCCATTGTTTCCCTAAAACAATTTAAAAAACCGGCAATTTTCAAGAAGCAGGAACGCTATGAATAATGGAGATAATGCTAATGTGTGTGTGTGTGCGAGGGCAGTGAGGTAAGCTGCTGATGTGTGTGTGTGTGTGTGTGTGTGTGTGTGTGTGTGTGTGTGTGTGTGTGTGTGTGTGTGTGTGTGTGTGTGTGTGTGTGTGTGTGTGTGTGTGTGTGTGTGTGTGTGTGTGTGTGTGTGTGTGTGTGTGTGTGTGTGTGTGCCAGAGGGGCTCTCTACTCTCAGAGCCTAATGAAGACGTCTGGCTGACAGGATGTTTGACAGAGAGGCATCTGCTGCGCTCAGGAGCGTGCACGGCTCCGCACGGAGGCACGTGCACTACTCAGCCACAACATGCACTATTCAGCCCCCCAACGTGCACTATGCAGCCCAAACGTGCACTATTCAGCCCCCCAACGTGCACGGACCCCTGGAACTTGATTCTCATTCTCTCTCTCTCTCTCTCTCTCTCTCTCTCTCTCTCTCTGCTACTCATTAATGCAATGAATAGTAAGCAGCTCTAATCAATGATGCGGTCGTTAGTGGGGAGGGGGGGGGGGGGGTTATGAGGGTTGATTGACAGGAGGCCGGAGCCAACCAGAAAGAAGGGGTTGACTGAAGACGGCCATTGCTGCTCCAATCAGACCTCGGGTTGCTCCGGCCTCATTAGCGGCGTCCTGGCGGGGATGTGATCCTCTGTGTTGGGGAGATAACGATGGCGGCGGGCGTCGCCGGGGGTATGGCCCCGCCCTGCCCCCGGTCACGCCGGGAGCCTCCGTTCTCACCATCTATTATTAACCGCTCTTCTCTCAATTGCTTTTTCGGGACCTGATTTACAGGCGACAGTGTGAAAATAAATATCTAGGCCAGTGTATTTTCTTCAACATTAGTGTGTGTGTGTGTGTGTGTGTGTGTGTGTGTGTGTGGCTGTGTGCATGTCTTTGCATGTGTCTGTGTGTGAATGCGCACGTCTTTTGTGTGTGCGTCTGTGTGTGTGTGTGTGTGTGCGCCTGTGTCTGTTTGTGTGCGCCTCTATGCGTGTGATTGTGTCGTCTTCCATCCATGTGCATCTATATTCACCGTAATGGTCTCAGCGTGACGATCTCCGCGCCGAGGTTAGACCAAACCATTGTGAATCATTTATAGAGGCGTTGCTAGTGGCGCGTCGTGGCGGGTTCTCCATTTCACGGTCCCCGGCTGCCAGCGGCGGCGGCGGATCGGCTCACACATCAGGCTTCATCAACCAGCATCCACTCAGCTCCACAAACACCCATCAAAGAAAGTTGAGTCGTGTAGACGAGGCTCGCTCCGATTGTTCTGCCGTCTGAAACGCGTTAACCAGACGAGTGCCAGGGATTTGTTTTGGTGTTGTCTAGAAGTGGATAAGGAGCAGGTACGTCTTACACGTGACTGGAAACCATTTGAACCCTGAACCTTCTGACAGGGAATCAAACTCCTCCCCCCCCCCCGCGACTGTCATAACCTTGCTCCGCAGCGCTGTCAAACGATTTGAATGACATAGTGGAAGATCCAACGATCTGATTGGAGTTTAATGCCCAATCCCATTTCTACCCCTTACCCCTTCCACTTACCCCTCCCCCTTGTTTTGAAGGGGCAAGAGGAAGGGGTAAGGGGAAGGCGTAAGGGGTGATTTCTACCCCTTCCCCTTACCCCTACCCCTTCCCCTTACCCTTCCACTGTTTTGTGAGCGAGTGAAGCGATCTCTCCCCACCAGGGTGGAGATTCACTCGCTGAGCGTCGTTGATATCGCAGCCCTGCGTCCTATCAGGCCTAGTCTGTGTTGAAACGCTCTCTTTTACACC
>NC_082402.1:2527054-2544554 GCF_031168955.1 Gadus macrocephalus
CCACCTGTTAGACCACTGACCCCCTACTGAAGACACTACCACCTGTTAGACCACTGACCCTCTCTACTGAAGACACTACCACCTGTTAGACCACTGACCCGCTCTACTGAAGACACTACCACCTGTTAGACCACTGACCCCCTACTGAAGACACTACCACCTGTTAGACCACTGACCCTCTACTGAAGACACTACCACCTGTTAGACCACTGACCCGCTCTACTGAAGACACTACCACCTGTTAGACCACTGACCCTAAACACTAACGGGCTGATTATGGTCCTACGTCACGCAACGCAAAGACCCCGCAAACGCTTCGACGCGGTCGTGAACCTTTACGGTTCTGCGTTGGGATTTAGTGAGCGGACCAATCGCAGCCTCTGCTGCTGCGTCGCCTCGACGGAAGGTTAACATTTTTGGGAGACGCACGTCCGGCCCTTGTGGTGGACGCAAGGAGTGTCTGCAAGGAGGTAACGGGTCCGTAACCCCCTTGCGTTGCGTGGACGTGGGACCATAATCAGGCCTTGACACCTGTTTGACCACAGACCCTCTCCCCTCATCGTACTGAAGGCACGACGCACTACGGCGTGACAAATTGCCTCTTAAATTCCCTTTCAATGTGCTTTAGATTGACTCACAGGCAGTCAAGTCACACCTGCGTTAGGGAAGAGCAAAACATATGCACTCCCGTCTGGACCGCGACACGCACACGCTAACACACAGACACACAGAGACACACACACACACACACGCACACGCTAACACACACACACGCAGACACAGAGACACACACACACACAAACACACCCCTCTGCCTCTTTTAATCATGTCTTGATCCACCTGCCATGTCGCCGCCCCGGCCAGGAAATGGCAGCAGTATTATGGGCTGGCCGGGCGTTCCCCAGCGGGGGTGGGGGGCCAGAGGAGCGGCCGGTCAGCACTCCGTCAGAGGTCCATTTACCACGCCGAGCCGGGCGGGGGGCCGGGGGAGGGCGGGGGGCTGGAGGGACATGTGTCTGACAGAGATGGATGGAGGCTCCGCTGCCAACAAGGACAAAGCTGCCCACCGCTGCCCTCCACCAGCCAGCCCCCCTCAGCCTCTCCAGCCTCTCCAGCCCCCCCACCCTCTCCAGCCCTCCCAGCCCCACCAGCCCCCCCACCACCCACCAGCCCCTCCACGCCTCTCCTCGCCCCCCAGCCCTGCTGGCCTACCTCGGCCTGGCTGGCCCGCGGTAGGCCCACCCACAACCAGCCCCCCCCACTCCAGGAACTCTGCCGGGAGGGGGGGGGGGGGGAACCCAGAATGAAGCTGGAAGAGGAAGAAGGAGAGAGAAGGAGGAGGAGAGAGAGAGAAGGAGGAGAGAAGTGGAGGAGGAGAGAGAGAGGAGGAGAGAAGTGGAGGAGGAGAGAGAGAGAAGGAGGAGAGAAGTGGAGGAGGAGAGAGAGAGAGAAGTGGAGGAGGAGGAGGAGAGAGAGAGAAGTGGAGGAGGAGGAGAGAGAGAAGTGGAGGAGGAGGAGAGAGAGAAGTGGAGGAGGAGGAGGAGAGAGAGAGAAGTGGAGGAGGAGGAGGAGAGAGAGAAGGAGGAGAGAGAGAGAAGTGGAGGAGGAGGAGAGAGAGAAGTGGAGGAGGAGGAGAGAGAGAAGTGGAGGAGGAGGAGAGAGAGAAGTGGAGGAGGAGGAGAGAGAGAGAAGTGGAGGAGGAGGAGGAGAGAGAGAAGTGGAGGAGGAGGAGAGAGAAGTGGAGGAGGAGGAGGAGAGAGAGAAGTGGAGGAGGAGGAGAGAGAGAAGGAGAGAGAGAAGTGGAGGAGGAGGAGGAGAGAGAGAAGTGGAGGAGGAGGAGGAGAGAGAAGTGGAGGAGGAGGAGGAGAGAGAGAAGTGGAGGAGGAGAGAGAGGAGGAGGAGGAGAGAGAGAAGTGGAGGAGGAGGAGGAGAGAGAGAAGTGGAGGAGGAGGAGGAGAGAGAGAAGTGGAGGAGGAGGAGGAGAGAGAGAAGTGGAGGAGGAGGAGGAGAGAGAGAAGTGGAGGAGGAGGAGAGAGAGAAGGAGGAGAGAGAGAAGTGGAGGAGGAGGAGAGAGAGAGAGAAGTGGAGGAGGAGGAGGAGGAGAGAGAGAAGGAGGAGAGAGAGAAGTGGAGGAGGAGGAGAGAGAAGTGGAGGAGGAGGAGAGAGAAGTGGAGGAGGAGGAGGAGGAGAGAGAGAGAAGGAGGAGGAGAGAGAGAAGTGGAGGAGGAGGAGAGAGAGAAGTGGAGGAGGAGGAGAGAGAGAAGTGGAGGAGGAGGAGAGAGAGAAGTGGAGGAGGAGGAGGAGAGAGAGAGAAGTGGAGGAGGAGGAGAGAGAGAGAAGTGGAGGAGGAGGAGAGAGAGAACAGGAGGAGAGAGAGAAGTGGAGGAGAGAGAGAAGTGGAGGAGGAGGAGAGAGAGAGAAGTGGAGGAGGAGGAGGAGAGAGAGAAGTGGAGGAGGAGAGAGAGAGAAGTGTAGGAGGAGGAGAGAGAGAGAAGTGGAGGAGGAGGAGGAGAGAGAAGTGGAGGAGGAGGAGAGAGAGAAGTGGAGGAGGAGAGAGAGAAGTGGAGAAGGAGGAGAGAGAAGTGGAGGAGGAGGAGAGAGAAGTGGAGGAGGAGGAGGAGAGAGAGAAGTGGAGGAGGAGGAGGAGAGAGAGAAGTGGAGGAGGAGAGAGAGAAGTGGAGGAGGAGAGAGAGAGAGAAGTGGAGGAGGAGGAGGAGGAGAGAGAGAAGGAGGAGAGAGAGAGAAGTGGAGGAGGAGGAGAGAGAGAAGTGGAGGAGGAGAGAGAGAGAGAGAGAAGTGGAGGAGGAGGAGAGAGAGAGAAGTGGAGGAGGAGGAGAGAGAGAAGTGGAGGAGGAGGAGGGAGAAGTGGAGGAGGAGAGAGAGAATAGAGAAGGAGTGAGAGAAGTGGAGGAGGAGGAGGAGAGAGAATGGAGGAGGAGGGGATAGAGGTGGAGCAGGAGGAAAAGGAGAGAGGAGTGGAAGGTGCCGGAGCATTCCGCTGATGAAGTCGTGTCGGGGTTTTCTGACAACCTGCGTTTTGTCGCTGCGGCGGTGAGGGCTGAATTATTCATCGCAATGATCCAGCGGAGCGCTCCAGCGCTGTCCGTTACCCTCCCCCTCTTCCTCTCCCCCTCTTCCCCTCCCGCGGCCGGGGGGGAGAGGGAAGGGGGGAGGGGGGGCTGACGCGAGCCGCCATCTTTGATCCTCCCGACCAGGGAGTGAACCTCGCCGATTACGTTTGAGTCGTGATGGAGTCGTCACGACGGGGTGCGGGCGGTGTCAACCATACGGACGCTTTAGTCACTTGGTGAAACTCCACACATAGATACACACCACATAGATACACACCACATAGATACACAACACATAGATACACAACACATAGATGCACACACATAGATATACACACACGCATAGATACACAACACATAGATACACACACATCGATACACACATCGATACACACACATAGATACACAACACATAGATACACAACACATAGATACACACACATAGATACACACACATAGATACACAACACATAGATACACAACACATAGATGCACAACACATAGATGCACACACATATATACACACACATAGATACACATCATATAGATACACACGCATAGATACACAACACAGATACACACCACGTAGATACACACATAGATATACAAAACATAGAAACACACAACGCATCGATACACATCATATAGATGCACACACATAGATATACAACACATAGATACATAACACATAGATACACAACACATAGATATACACCACGTAGATACACAACACACACAGATACACATCATATAGATACACACACATAGATACACATCATATAGATACACACACATAGATACACGTAGACATGCACATTGTGATCTGTTATTGTAGGGAAGTGTTTGATCATCAGAGTTGTCTGAGACGTCTTCATTTGAACTACTACTGCTACCTCTTCTGCTACTACAAC
Source organism: Gadus macrocephalus (assembly GCF_031168955.1). Classification (NCBI taxonomy): domain Eukaryota; kingdom Metazoa; phylum Chordata; class Actinopteri; order Gadiformes; family Gadidae; genus Gadus; species Gadus macrocephalus. The sequence goes on from NC_082402.1 coordinate 2,531,037, forward strand.
TTGTTCTCCTTGTTCATTTTGAGTTTTTATTTTATTCCATCCTATTACTATCTCCATGATACAATGGATGTAAGTGTTCTGGTTCCAGATGAGATGTGCTACCTGATGCCTCTACTACAACGACAGCTTGAAGGACTCCTCGTTCAATGGAGCTGGATCATGTCTCCATCGTTGGCGCAGCTCTATGTTTCTCACTCTGAGCGTGTTGTTGCGAGCTGAACTTTTCTTCACTGAACAGTTGGTCGGTTCTTGCCAGCCGTCTCCATCACCTCCCACTTAAGTAATGGCTGACTTCAAAACCTCCGTCCAAACAACAGCGAGACACAGCAACCAACTCACAGCCTCTCAAATTAGATTTCACAGTGGTTACCAGTGTTGGGAGAGTAATGCCAAGCAGGTTCCGTGTGGAAATTAGTTTCCTTTACAGGAAAACCCTTTCCGAGTTGTGCTTGGTTCGTACAACTTTGTTAGTGGAATGGAGCATTAAGAGAACTTGCTGATATGGTTCTTGTGGATGTGGAACACGTTGGGGTGATCATCCTCATCATAACCCTGATAACAATACAAGTTATAATAATGACCACTGTGATCACAAAGCTCCTGCCAAACCGTAACTAGCTCCTATCCTCCCATCCCCGGCCTGCCTTCTATCAAGCCTTAAGCTAATAGATTAAAATGAGTTTTTGTTGCATCCTAATTTTAATTTTCCCACTAATGAGTGCTGTCTAATTTGACTTCAGAGCTTCTGTTTGGTTTAATGAGAACTCTTTACCCTGAGAATAACTACTCGCTGTTTAATTTGAATATCTCTTTTGGTGGAATGAACACAATCTTAACAGCAGATTGGCCAGCCTAAAGTAGTCCTAAGATATACAGTATATACTACACTGATAGTACTGTACAGATCTCAAACTATTCCCTAACATTAAGGGAGTATAGTCATGGACTAAAGGGTGATTGACTCCCTGAAGAAATGTTCTGGGCTCAAACCCTGATGACCAAAACCACCTCTAGGCATCCTAGAGCAAGATGCCCCCTAACCCCTACCTGCTCCTTAATGACCTGTCTCTGTACTGTCTAACCCCTACCTGCTCCTTAATGACCCGTCTCTGAACTGTCTAACCCCTACCTGCTCCTTAATGACCTGTCTCTGTACTGTCTAACCCCTACCTGCTCCTTAATGACCTGTCTCTGTACTGTCTAACCCCTACCTGCTCCTTAATGACCTGTCTCTGTAGTGTCTAACCCCTACCTGCTCCTTAATGACCTGTCTCTGTACTGTCTAACCCCTACCTACTCCTTAACGACCTGTCTCTGTACTGTCTAACCCCTACCTGCTCCTTAAGGACCTGTCTCTGTACTGTCTAACCCCTACCTGCTCCTTAATGACCTGTCTCTGTACTGTCTAACCCCTACCTGCTCCTTAATGACCTGTCTCTGTACTGTCTAACCCCTACCTGCTCCTTAATGACCTGTCTCTGTACTGTCTAACCTCTACCTGCTCCTTTATGACCTGTCTCTTTACTGTCCAACCCCCTACCTAAGCAACAATATATCTCTGTCGGTACAGTAAGGATGTTCCTAGAACCAAGTGCCGAGCACTTACAATGGCTAGGTTAACTCATTCCCCGTACACAAAACATACAGCTAGGATAAGATGCTACACAACTAAGTACCATAACTAAGTACGACATACAATAAGTGCGTACATTAAGCGCTTGAGTCTGGAACTTTCCCGTCTCCTTCCCATCAGTTTGGCGACCAAACGAACACACCCACACATTAGACGTTAATAACAAACACTGAACAATGTGTGAGGTGCGATTCCCCCGCTTGGCCTGTGAAACCAACGGGAGGAGGAGGAGGAGGAGGAGGAGGAGATGACGCTTTACTGTTCCACACCTCCATGTGTGATGTCTCTCCTCCAGGCTTTGTGACTTGGTGTCCCAGCTGGCCGCTCGTTCTCCTCCATCTCCCCATCCTCTCCTCCATCTCCCCATCCTCTCCTCCATCTCCCATCCTCTCCTCCATCTCCCCTCCTCTCCTCCATCTCTCCCTCCCTGCCCCTCCTCTTCAGCCCTTCACAAAGTTACAGGCAGCCCACTGTGTGTGTGTCAAGTATAGGTGTTTGTGTTTGTCTCTAGTGTTTGGATGTGTGTTTGTGTCCAGTATAAATGTTTGTGTTTGTCTCCTGTGTGTGTGTGTGTGTGTGTGTGTGTGTGTGTGTGTGTGTGAGAGAGAGAAAGTGTGTCTGTGTGTGTTTGTGTGTTTCAAGTATGGATGTTTGTGTTTGTCTCCAGTGTTTGTGTGTGTGTGTCCAATAAATATTTTTGTTTGTCTCCAATGGGTGTGTGTCAAGTATATGCGTTTGTTTGTCTGCTGTGTGTGTCCAGTAAATGTTTTTTTGTTTGTCTCCTGTGTGTGTGTGTGTGTGTGTCTCCAGTAAATGTGTTTGTGTGTTTCTCCAGTGTGTGTGTGTGTGTGCAGTAAATGTGTTTGTGTGTTCTTCCAGTGTGTGTGTGTGTGTGTGTGGGGTAAATGTGTTTGTGTGTTTCTCCAGTGTGTGTGTGTGTGTGTGTGTCCAGTCAATGTGTTTGTGTGTTTCTCCAGTGCGTGTGTGTGCGTCCAGTCAATGTGTTTGTGTGTTTCTCCAGTGCGTGCGTGTGTGTGTGTCCAGTATATGTGTTTATGTAGGTCTCCAGAATGCGTGTGCCAGTACATGCTGTTCCCCCCCCACTCACCCATGAGAAGCATCTCCCCCTTGCATCCGTCCTGCGGGGCCTGCAGGGCCTGCCAGTGCATTGTGGGTAAAGTCCACTGGAGGGGGGAGTGTAAACTTGTTGTCGCTTGTTGAATTGTGATCTGAGTTCTCTAGAGCCGAAACACGTCGTGATCGGAGTTCTCTAGAGCCGAAACACGTCGTGATAGAAGCTCTCTAGAGCCGAAACACGTCGTGATCGGAGTTCTCTAGAGCCGAAACACGTCGTGATAGAAGCTCTCTAGAGCCGAAACACGTCGTGATAGAAGCTCTCTTGAGCCGAAACACGTCGTGATAGAAGCTCTCTAGAGCCGAAACACGTCGTGATCGGAGTTCTCTAGAGCCGAAACACGTCGTGATCGGAGTTCTCTAGAGCCGAAACACGTCGTGATCGGAGTTCTCTAGAGCCGAAACACGTCGTGATAGAAGCTCTCTAGAGCAGAAACACGTCGTGATAGAAGCTCTCTAGAGCCGAAACACGTCGTGATAGAAGCTCTCTAGAGCCGAAACACGTCGTGATAGAAGCTCTCTAGAGCACAAACACGTCGTGATAGAAGCTCTCTAGAGCCGAAACACGTCGTGATAGAAGCTCTCTAGAGCAGAAACACGTCGTGATAGAAGCTCTCTAGAGCCGAAACACGTCGTGATCGGAGTTCTCTAGAGCCGAAACACGTCGTGATCGGAGTTCTCTAGAGCCGAAACACGTCGTGATCGGAGTTCTCTAGAGCCGAAACACGTCGTGATCGGAGTTCTCTAGAGCCGAAACACGTCGTGATCGGAGTTCTCTAGAGCCGAAACACGTCGTGATCTGAGTTCTCTAGAGCCGAAACACGTCGTGATCTGAGTTCTCTAGAGCCGAAACACGTCGTGATCTGAGTTCTCTAGAGCCGAAACACGTCGTGATAGAAGCTCTCTAGAGCCGAAACACGTCGTGATAGAAGCTCTCTAGAGCCGAAACACGTCGTGATAGAAGCTTTCTAGAGCCGAAACACGTCGTGATAGAAGCTCTCTAGAGCCGAAACACGTCGTGATAGAAGCTCTCTAGAGCCGAAACACGTCGTGATAGAAGCTCTCTAGAGCCGAAACACGTCGTGATAGAAGCTCTCTAGAGCACAAACACGTCGTGATAGAAGCTCTCTAGAGCCGAAACACGTCGTGATAGAAGCTCTCTAGAGCCGAAACACGTCGTGATAGAAGCTCTCTAGAGCCGAAACACATCGTGATAGAAGCTCTCTAGAGCCGAAACACGTCGTGATAGAAGCTCTCTAGAGCCGAAACACGTCGTGATAGAAGCTCTCTAGAGCCGAAACACGTCGTGATAGAAGCTCTCTAGAGCACAAACACGTCGTGATAGAAGCTCTCTAGAGCCGAAACACGTCGTGATAGAAGCTCTCTAGAGCCGAAACACGTCGTGATAGAAGCTCTCTAGAGCCGAAACACGTCGTGATAGAAGCTCTCTAGAGCACAAACACGTTGTGATAGAAGCTCTCTAGAGCAGAGAGTTGATAGAAGCTCTCAATAGAGTAGAGACACGTTGTGATAGAAACTCTCTAGAGTTCAGAGCCAGACTCTAGAGTTCAGGGCTCAATTGGTTGAGGCGTTCTAAATGGGCGGAGTCTGGTCAGCATCAGAGGACGGCGGTGGGGCGGAGCTACGCCGTGTGGGGAGGCGGTTCGAGGCGCTGAGCGGCCATACTGAAGGGATTAGCGTGCAGCCTTCAGATGTGGCGGAGGGAGGGGTTAATGTCTAATGACAAGAGGCAGCTCACACCCTGACCTCATCACCACGGCCGGCCTTGAACCCCACGCCGGATCTGAACCATCCCTGCTACGGAGGAGGAGGAGGCGTGTGTTGCTCACACCATTCATTCGTTTTAGGGGGCGGAACTACAGAGATAGAGGAGGATATGGAAGAGGAGCGCCGTAAAGTAAGGGTTTCCAGCGTGGAGCTTTTATTGTGGCGGCCACATTAATCTGAACCCCCCCCCTCCTGCCTGGAGCCAACTGTTGGCTGCACTGAGGCTCAGCGTTCACAGGAAGAGGTGGCGGCCTCCCGCACTAATTACTCCACCATGCCCCCGGAATAAATCAGTCTGCCGGGAAGGCGTAGAGCGAGCCTGACGGGGAACACAGTGGGGTCACCAAACATATTGCGCCATTACTTTGAAAGCGTATAGAGCCATCGGTCTTCTTGCTGTGGTTGGAAGTCTTATGTTCTGGGCTACCTGGTATGCTAGCACGCTAGCTCGCTGGTCCGATAGTCGGCTAGCTAGCTGGCTTGCTGGACCGCCAGCCCGGTAGCTCTCCCGCTCACTAGCCCGCTAGCCTGCTCGCCCTATGGCTAGCTAGCAGCTGATAGAGTGGAGTTTGGCTAATGTGATTTACATTCCTAAGGCTCAATAACTGAAGGGATTTATTTTATTTTATTTCTGTTGATCACGTACATACTTTTTGTTCAATCCATTTCATTCTGAAGGTTTAGGCCTGTAGATATTGCTGACATTCCACTTTATATTCATTCATTCATTTTTTTTTACTTTTCTACTTTGTTATTTGTTCTGTTCTGTTAACTTTTTTGCTGTGACACCTGGATTTCCTTCCAGTATTAAAAAAGTGTTATCTAATCTTATCAAAATATGTTTGACTAGTTAGATGGTAAACAGTTTGAGGATGGAATAGATCTTAGATTTTCAGTCGATTGAATACTTATAAGGCATCCATGTGTTAAAGAGGAGTGATGAGGAGGTGAAGGAATAGGGCCTTACATCAGAATGCATCATGGGATGTTTCTGTTAGTATCCTCCACCATTTTGCGAGGACTCAAGAGAGTTGTAGTACGGTACAAATTCAGATAAATGAACTGAGGAAAAGGTTGTTTTGCCACGTCTCTTAGGACGCTGAGGCAGCCTCAAACACAACAATGTCCTCCCATAGGAGATTTAAAGAAGGACCAAAATACCCCTAAGAATGTAGCTTAGCTGTTAGCCACCGTAGACCTTTTCTAACAACCTAATATGTTGTTTTTACGGTGCTGCTAAAATAATACAAAACTAACGAGGCCAGAATAAGTATTCCCAATGTAAACAATGGTAGGGAGGAACAAGCACGTCTCTTATCAGCGAGAGAGAGAGACTCGGTTTGGTGATGTAAAAAGGTCAGCTATGCATTTGATTAATGAGTTATATCTTTCTAATCAATGCATGTTAAACAAACACGTAAACCATCTCAGGGCTGGAAAACGGTGTGTGTGCACAGGCTTGTGTGTGTGTGCGCTCAGTGTGTGTGCGACTGCCAGGAGTAATACATCCTTTTGTATTAACAACTGCAGCTAAACGGTTGTCAGGGGGCGGAGCCAATGTGCTGCTCAGCTTCACATTAAAAGCCCCCGGCCTGTTGTGGCATCACATGGTGGGGGGGGGAGAGTGTCAATGTGTCTGGCCTCCCCCTCATGTTGAGCGTCTCACAGCGTGGGGGAGACGGCTGTTGGACGCCAAACAGACAGAAACATTCCACACTGTTCCGGAGAGATCAGTCTTAGAACCGGCAGACGGATTGGGTTGGGGGGGTGGTTTGGTTTTTTATGCTCCGCTACTTGTTTTGTTCTAAATCATTAAAATCATCGTTTATGGAGGCAATTAAGGAGAAAAGGAAGTGTGACATGACATCATGACATCACCATGACGTCACATCCTCATGATGTCATGAGGATGTGACGTCATGCTGATGTGACGTCATGCTGATGTCGTGGTGATGTGACGTCATGCTGATGTCGTGGTGATGTGACGTCATGCTGATGTGATGTCATGCTGATGTCGTGGTGATGTGACGTCATGCTGATGTCATGTGATTCCCTGAGGCTTGGCGTGTGTTTAAACGTTGTTCCAGTTCTTCAGGTGGACGTATTGTCCAAGCAAACAAACAGAGCTTTCAGGTGAATCCACTTTCTTCTCCCCTCCTACTTCACTTAAACCTGTAGAGTGCAGCGGTGCGAGTGCATTTGCTAACCGTTGATTAAGGTAAAGGGTCGGATGAGTAATAGCGCTGTTCACAACACCGAAATGTCATTAAGGAGTATGGCAGGTTGGAGTCTGGGGGGGGGTGGAAGTTGCTTGTGGCTGGGAGGCTGGGTGGGGGTGCTGGAGGCTGGCTGGGGGCTGTGTGGGGGCGTTGGAGGCTGTGTGTGGGGGCGTTGGAGGCTGTGTGTGGGGGGTGGAGGCTGGGTGTGGGGGGGGGTGGAGGCTGGGTGTGGGGGGGGGTGGAGGCTGGGTGTGGGGGGTGGAGGCTGGGTGTGGGGGCGTTGGAGGCTGTGTGTGGGGGCGTTGGAGGCTGTGTGTGGGGGCGTTGGAGGCTGTGTGTGGGGGGGGCGTTGGAGGCTGGGTGTGGGGGGGGGTGGAGGCTGGGTGTGGGGGGGGGGTGGAGGCTGGGTGTGGGGGGGGGGGTGGAGGCTGGGTGTGGGGGGGGGTGGAGGCTGGGTGTGGGGGGGGGGTGGAGGCTGGGTGTGGGGGGGGGTGGAGGCTGGGTGTGGGGGCGTTGGAGGCTGTGTGTGGGGGCGTTGGAGGCTGGGTGTGGGGGCGTTGGAGGCTGTGTGTGGGGGCGTTGGAGGCTGTGTGTGGGGGGGGGGTGGAGGCTGGGTGTGGGGGCGTTGGAGGCTGTGTGTGGGGGCGTTGGAGGCTGGGTGTGGGGGCGTTGGAGGCTGTGTGTGGGGGCGTTGGAGGCTGTGTGTGGGGGGTGGAGGCTGGCTGGGGGCTGTGTGGGGGCGTTGGAGGCTGTGTGTGGGGGCGTTGGAGGCTGGGTGTGGGGGGTGGAGGCTGGGTGTGGGGGGTTGGAGGCTGGGTGTGGGGGTGCTGGAGGCTGGGTTTGGGGGGTGGAGGCTGGGTGTGGGGGGTGGAGGCTGGGTGTGGGGGGTGGAGGCTGGGTGTGGGGGGGTGGAGGCTGGGTGTGGGGGGTTGGAGGCTGGGTGTGGGGGGGGGTGGAGGCTGGGTGTGGGGGGGGGTGGAGGCTGGGTGTGGGGGCGTTGGAGGCTGTGTGTGGGGGCGTTGGAGGCTGGGTGTGGGGGCGTTGGAGGCTGTGTGTGGGGGGGGGGTGGAGGCTGGGTGTGGGGGGGGGTGGAGGCTGGGTGTGGGGGGGGGTGGAGGCTGGGTGTGGGGGGGGGGTGGAGGCTGGGTGTGGGGGGGGGTGGAGGCTGGGTGTGGGGGCGTTGGAGGCTGTGTGTGGGGGCGTTGGAGGCTGGGTGTGGGGGCGTTGGAGGCTGTGTGTGGGGGCGTTGGAGGCTGTGTGTGGGGGGTGGAGGCTGGCTGGGGGCTGTGTGGGGGCGTTGGAGGCTGTGTGTGGGGGCGTTGGAGGCTGGGTGTGGGGGGTGGAGGCTGGGTGTGGGGGGTTGGAGGCTGGGTGTGGGGGTGCTGGAGGCTGGGTTTGGGGGGTGGAGGCTGGGTGTGGGGGGTGGAGGCTGGGTGTGGGGGGTGGAGGCTGGGTGTGGGGGGGTGGAGGCTGGGTGTGGGGGGTTGGAGGCTGGGTGTGGGGGGGGGTGGAGGCTGGGTGTGGGGGGGTGGAGGCTGGGTGTGGGGGGTTGGAGGCTGGGTGTGGGGGGGGGTGGAGGCTGGGTGTGGGGGGGGGTGGAGGCTGGGTGTGGGGGGGGGTGGAGGCTGGGTGTGGGGGGTGGAGGCTGGGTGGGGGGGGGGGTGGAGGCTGGGTGTGGGGGGTGGAGGCTGGGTGTGGGGGGGGGTGGAGGCTGGGTGTGGGGGGGGGGGTGGAGGCTGGGTGTGGGGGGTGGAGGCTGGTGTGGGGGGGGGGGGTGGAGGCTGGGTGTGGGGGGGGTGGAGGCTGGGTGTGGGGGGGGGTGGAGGCTGGGTGTGGGGGCGTTGGAGGCTGTGTGTGGGGGCGTTGGAGGCTGGGTGTGGGGGCGTTGGAGGCTGTGTGTGGGGGGGGGGTGGAGGCTGGGTGTGGGGGGGGGTGGAGGCTGGGTGTGGGGGGGGGGTGGAGGCTGGGTGTGGGGGGGGGGTGGAGGCTGGGTGTGGGGGCGTTGGAGGCTGTGTGTGGGGGCGTTGGAGGCTGGGTGTGGGGGCGTTGGAGGCTGTGTGTGGGGGCGTTGGAGGCTGTGTGTGGGGGGTGGAGGCTGGCTGGGGGCTGTGTGGGGGCGTTGGAGGCTGTGTGTGGGGGCGTTGGAGGCTGGGTGTGGGGGGTGGAGGCTGGGTGTGGGGGGTTGGAGGCTGGGTGTGGGGGTGCTGGAGGCTGGGTTTGGGGGGTGGAGGCTGGGTGTGGGGGGTGGAGGCTGGGTGTGGGGGGGTGGAGGCTGGGTGTGGGGGGTTGGAGGCTGGGTGTGGGGGGGGGTGGAGGCTGGGTGTGGGGGGGGGGTGGAGGCTGGGTGTGGGGGGGGGTGGAGGCTGGGTGTGGGGGGTGGAGGCTGGGTGGGGGGGGGGGGTGGAGGCTGGGTGTGGGGGGTGGAGGCTGGGTGTGGGGGGGGGTGGAGGCTGGGTGTGGGGGGGGGGTGGAGGCTGGGTGTGGGGGGTGGAGGCTGGGTGTGGGGGGGGGGTGGAGGCTGGGTGTGGGGGGGGTGGAGGCTGGGTGTGGGGGGGGGTGGAGGCTGGGTGTGGGGGGGGGGTGGAGGCTGGGTGTGGGGGGGGGTGGAGGCTGGGTTTGGGGGGGCGTTGGAGGCTGGGTGTGGGGGGTTGGAGGCTGGGTGTGGGGGGTGGAGGCTGGGTGTGGGGGGGGGTGGAGGCTGGGTGTGGGGGGTGGAGGCTGGGTGTGGGGGGTGGAGGCTGGGTGTGGGGGGGGGTGGAGGCTGGGTGTGGGGGGGGTGGAGGCTGGGTGTGGGGGGGGTGGAGGCTGGGTGTGGGGGGGGGTGGAGGCTGGGTTTGGGGGGGGGGTGGAGGCTGGGTCTGAAAGGCTGGAGTTTGGGTGTGGGGGTGTCTTGAAGCTGCCGGGGAGATGTATATCTCTGGTATATTTATTTATACACGACACATGGCCGCCTCTTTGTTGTTGTTACAGCAGTGTGGATGACAGGATCCATAACAGCAGAGACCTGCGCTGGTTCGAAGTCCTCGCTACAGGGGCCGGCTGCAGGGTCTGTGGCTGCAGGGGGACGAGGTGTTGGGAGACGACCGTGGTGACCCGGGGATGAGGAGGTTCTTCAGGGGGGGGGGGGGGGGGGGGGCGTTGGGTTCCCCTTCCCTCCCCTCCTGGCTCCCAGTGCAGGTGTCTCTCCGGAGCGTTGTGTAGGCAGCAGCTGTGAGTGGGAGGTGCGTTATTGCGCTTTATTTCCATCCATTTCCTTACGTCGGTTTGGCAGTGGTTCCAGCGCTGCCGAGCGCTACACTTTGTGGTCGCTTGGCAACAATGCAAATGTTCCGCTCTTCGTCCTGTTGCTGGAGGAGGAAGAGGAGGAGGTAGCAACAACCATGATCATAATAATAATAAAACCAGTCATATATAAATATACAGTTTGCTGTTTGACCCCCCATGGAAGGCTCTGGGTTTGATCCCGATGTCCGCAGTGTAACCCCTGACCCCTACCGGCTCATTACCGACGCGGATCTAAGCGGCAGGGGGTCGAAGCGTCTGATGAGCGATGAGGTACTCCACATTGTGTGCTCCAGCCCACGCTATCAGCCTAGTACCTCTCCACCCCCTGTGTGACCCTGTTTGTTCAAGTGGCTGCACCAAGTGTCCCGTGAAGGCGGTGGGTTTGTTAGCACACCGAGCAGAGAGGCAGTAACCCTCTCCAGGAAAACATCCTCCCTGCTTTAATCGCCGCTGAAACAGACACTCTTCTTACTAATTGGTTGCAGAGGCAGAACCCAACGCAATCAAAGGCTTGTTTCACTCATTAATTAGCGTTTTTTTTTTTAAGTACGCCGCGAGGTCTGCGGGACGCCTCGTCCATTACCACGCCAACAGATAACGGATCAGGGTTAGCTCAATCCAACGGCTTCATTAACTTCAAGCTTTCATCGGCCGCCACATAACGACCGGCTGCTGTCCCACCACAGGCTGCTGGTTTGGGCTCAAGTAGCTGCTAGTCTGGGCTGAACTGGTTGCTGGTTTGGGGCTCAACAGAGCTGCTCGCAGGTGTGGAATGACTGGAGCCATCACTATGGTATAAGCCGGCCCGGCTCGCTTCGCCACAACGCGGGTGGGGGGGGGGGGGGGGCATCGATGCAATCGTTAGCGAGATAGCGCAGAGATGGCGGCTACCGCCCCTCGCATCCAGTGGTTGATGGATGGTGGCGGGTCACGAGATAAGGCCCCCCCCCCCCACCCGTTGGGTCAGATAGTGTAGCCAGGCCCATCAAGGGCGCCGCTGAGTCCGTGGGCCGGGGGGGCTCCGTACCCACGGCCTTAACGAGATAATATCACCCAATCAGTAGTGGAATCAATTAGCTGGTTGCTGTTGGCCTGCGTGGGATCGCAGTGTTATGACAGAGGGCCCCGGGGGTCATGTGAAACACACACACACACACACACACACACACACACACACACACACCCCTGTGCAGGGTGCGCTGTCCACAGGGTGCTGCCCCGCTGCGAGCTATCGATGCTCCCCTCTTCTCCTTCCTCCTCCCTCCTACTCTTCTTCCTCTTCTCCTCCTCCTCCTCCTCCCCATCTGACGTGCCCCTCAGAGCTTGGAGAGCCGAGCGATCAGTCTCCAGGTCTCAGGGAGCTCCACCCGACCCCCCCCATACTGACGGTGGCGGGATGGGGATGAGGTGGGTCTGGTGCTGGTGGAGGTGGAGGTGGTGGTGGTGGTGGTGGTGGGGACGAGGTGGTGCTGGTGGTACTGGTGAGAGCTTCTGGTGTGGGGAGAAGACTCCTCCATACCTGCTGGGGAGGACGAGGTGTCGCTGATGGTGAGATAAAACCTGGGACATATGAGACGCTTATTCATCAACACACCTGCTCAGGTCTTCAGCTTAATACCTGAATTATTAATTGCCAAAATGATTTACAAGCCTTTGAGATGGCACTCTTATCTTCCACTCCATAAGTATGTGACGGGACTAAAGTGAGATCCCACCCACGTCTCAGTACCCTGTCCTGTGGCTAGTGTCCATATAGAGACCATCACGGCTAAAACATGTTTAGATTGTTGATTGATCGTGTCTTTGGACCTTACCGCCTGAAACTGAACCGTCTAGGAGGGATATACGACGCAGTACTTCCTCCAAAGCATCTCAATACAACAATGATGGGATCTCCGGCTGTGACCAACTGGCTGTGTTAATGCCATGCTCCAACGTTGGAGCTGGACAGAACCCTACCTCTGAAGCCTCGTGTTTGCTTTGGGGTTCACCTCCAGTCTGGCCTTGAAGTTACCGTGTCTGGGGGGGCCCCCCTAACTCACCGGGCCCCTGTATGCCTAGAGCCGCCCCTGCAAATTCATCTAATATATCGGCCGATCGTCTGATGATCGGAAGCTCCGAGGTCGCGCCCGTCCTGCCGTGAGACGGAGGCCTCGGAGAGACACTCGAACCGCGGCGTGTTGTCACGGCGACGCTGAGTTACTGCCGGCCCCCTGGAGCGGCGCTAAGCTACTGCGCGTGTTTGTTCTTCCTCGCCGCCGCGCGCCTCGGATGATTAAAGCTGAGGCGATAAGGAGGCGCCCGCTCGTCATGGTGATGAGCTGAGGAAGTGGAGGAGGAGGAAGAGGAGGAGGAAGAAGAGGAGCAGGAGGGGGAGGTGGAGGGGGAGGAAGAGCAGGAGGAGGAGCAGGAGGAGGAGGAAGAGGAGCAGGAGGTGGAGGGAGAGGAAGAGCAGGAGGGAGAGCAGGAGGAGGAGGAAGAGGAGCAGGAGGTGGAGGGAGAGGAAGAGCAGGAGGAGGAGCAGGAGGAGGAGCAGGAGGAGGAGCAGGAGGAGGAGGAGGAGGAGCAGGAGGAGGCGGCTGCAGGCCGGTCTCCTCCGGGATTAAAGCAGCACCATAGGAAGCCTCTTTAATCACTCTCCCCCAACGCCTCACTCCAGCTCCTTACCCAATTACTGCCATCCTAAGGTTGCCCAGAGAGGGGCCCCTGGCCCCCCATGCCCCCATAACACTGCAGAGAGGAACCATCAGCCCCCATTGGGGGGCCTTCCGAGGCCGGGGGGCCCCAGGGCCCGGTCTGCTGGAAGGCCCTCCTGTGGGGGCCCGGCCACCATACTAACAATAAGACGTCAAGGAATCCCGAACCACTCCCCCCCCCCCCCCCCCCCCCCCACCACCACCAGACCCCTCCCTGGGGCCCATCGGTGGATCAGAGCAGGCTGCTGTCCTGCTATTGGCCGAGACTCTGGCGCTCCCAGATGAAGACGCTCACGGCTCTGGATGGAAACCCCCGTCCCTGGTGTCGGCGCTGGGAAGCCCCTCCATGATTAATGACCTGCAAGGAATCAACACAAACTGCTCTCTACTGTCCGCCTGTCGCCGGGTCGTCCATCAGGGGCCGCTCCCCCCGGGTCAGTTACCAACCGTCCCGGCAGCGGAGCGCTCCGCTCAGAGAGCGCTGGGAACCGGATCCGGCTCTCTGCAGCGGCGTCATGCGGGCGCTTTCAGCTCTCCTCCTTCCGTTTGCCCGGGAGGCTTGCTCCCTCTCTCGGGGAGTGCGTGGGGCTGTGGGCCCCCCTCCCTCTCTCGGGGAGTGCGTGGGACCGTCGGCCCCCCTCCCCTCTCTCGGGGAGTGCTTGGGACCGTCGGCCCCCCTCCCCTCTCTCGGGGAGTGCTTGGGACCGTCGGCCCCCCTCCCCTCTCTCGGGGAGTGCTTGGGACCGTCGGCCCCCCTCCCCTC
>NC_082402.1:2549554-2554491 GCF_031168955.1 Gadus macrocephalus
CTGCTCCTACGGTCTGCCTGCTCCTGTGGCCCCCGGCCCCGGGCTGGGAGGATAACAGCGCTCTCCTCCTGACACGTTGTGCTCTTGGTGGAGACCAGGCCTCGTTGGGGGGGGGGGGGGGCTATCCACCCTCCTCTCAGAGGAGGGGGCCTGATGTCCACCGTTAATGGAAGGACCTGCTGGTTATCGCCCGGGTCGACCCCGACGGGGTATCTGGGGAGGGGGGGCAGATACCGGAGGGTAAACAGATGTTGTTTTGTTTAATACTTCACCTTTTCAATCGGTTTTACAGCGCTATGCTGCGTTCTGCTTTGGCAATGTTCATTTCCCATGCCGGTAAATCTCTGTTGAAAAACACTCTTTGCACACTTGACACAGTAGTTTGTCAACAGTAGTTCCGTTATCGCGCTGGGATTGCTGGAAAACAGGAAAGGTTCAGAGGGCCTGGGATTGGCTAGCGAAGACGAGCTGTAGGGAAATTCTCTAATGGGTTTCTCTGGCTAACAGGAGTCAATGAATCCGTGTCTACTGTACAGACCGGCCTACTGAGGTCTGAAGAGGAGGAGGAGGAGGAGAGGGAGGAGGAGGAGGAGGAGGAGAGGGGAGGAGAGGGAGGAGGAGGAGGAGGAGGAGGAGAGGGAGGAGGAGGAGAGGGAGGAGGAGGAGGAGGAGGAGGAGGAGGAGGAGAGGGAGGAGGAGGAGAGGGAGGAGGAGGAGAGGGAGGAGGAGGAGGAGGAGGAGAGGGAGGAGGAGGAGGAGCGGGAGGAGGAGAGGGAGGAAGGAGGAGCAGAAGGAGGAGCAGGAGGAGGAGGAAGGCGAGGAGGGGGAGGGAGATAAGCCACAAGTGGTGCTGACAGCTGATAGCTTGTTTTCTCTATTACCTCACAGCCTATATATATATATATATATTCACACACATACACCCACACTCAGGCTAATACACAAACACACACCACATGCTCAGTCTAACACACACACACACACTTACGCTAACAAAGACACGCACACACACACAGAGACCCCCCCCCCCCCTTCTGAATCAATAGTGTTTGAGGTCTGACTCCAAACAGCAGACCCCTTCGGCTCTAAGTGGAGAGGAGGGGCCTGGGGGGCCGGACTAGTCCCGGGCCCTGGACCCAGTCCCAGTACACCACCCCCCTAGACCCAGTCCAGTACACCCCCCCCCTGGACCCAGTCCCAGTACACCCCCCCCCCTGGACCCAGTCCCAGTACACCCCCCCCCTGGACCCAGTCCCAGTACACCCCCCCCCTGGACCCAGTCCCAGTACATCACCCCCCCCCCTGGACCCAGTCCCAGTACACCACCCCCCCCTGGACCCAGTCCCAGTACACCACCCCCCCCCTGGACCCAGTCCCAGTACATCACCCCCCCCCCCCTGGACCCAGTCCCAGTACATCACCCCCCCCCCCCTGGACCCAGTCCCAGTACATCACCCCCCCCTGGACCCAGTCCCAGTACATCACCCCCCCCCTGGACCCAGTCCCAGTACACCACCCCCCTGGACCCAGTCCCAGTACATCACCCCCCCCTGGACCCAGTCCCAGTACATCACCCCCCCCTGGACCCAGTCCCAGTACATCACCCCCCCCCTGGACAGTCCCAGTACACCCCCCCCCTGGACCCAGTCCCAGTACATCACCCCCCCCCTGGACCCAGTCCCAGTACATCACCCCCCCCCCTGGACCCAGTCCAGTACATAACCCCCCCTGGACCCAGTCCCAGTACATAACCCCCCCAGGACCCAGTCCCAGTACACCCCCCCCCCCTGGGTCCAGGCTGGGCTCTGCTGCCCCTCCTGTCTCTCCTCTTGGTGGTCATTAGCAGAGCCTCCAGGATGAGGACAGCCTCTTATCTCAGGGAGGGCTTCTGGGAGGCCTCAGCTAGACTGAGGAGGGATGGACCCTCTGCTGCCATCAGGGGCCCTCCCCAGGGCCAGGCCATCGGGCCGCTCTATAGCCTATCAGGGCCCTCCCACAGGGCCAGGCCATCGGGCCGCTCTATAGCCTATCAGGGGCCCTCCCACGGGGCCAGGCCATCGGGCCGCTCTATAGCCTATCAGGGCCCTCCCACGGGGCCAGGCCATCGGGCCGCTCTATAGCCTATCAGGGCCCTCCCACGGGGCCAGGCCATCGGGCCGCTCTATAGCCTATCAGGGCCCTCCCACGGGGCAGGCCATCGGGCCGCTCTATAGCCTATCAGGGCCCTCCCACGGGGCCAGGCCATCGGGCCGCTCTATAGCCTATCAGGGGCCCTCCCACGGGGCCAGGCCATCGGGCCGCTCTATAGCCTATCAGGGCCCTCCCCCGGGGCCAGGCCATCGGGCCGCTCTATAGCCTATCAGGGGCCCCTCCCCCAGGGCCAGGGCCATCGGGCCGCTCTATAGCCTATCAGGGGCCCCTCCCACGGGGCCAGGCCATCGGGCCGCTCTATAGCCTACGGGGCCAGGCCATCAGGGGCCCTCCCACGGGGCCAGGCCATCGGGCCGCTTTATAGCCTATCAGGGGCCCTCCCATGGGGCCAGGCCATCGGGCCGCTCTATAGCCTATCAGGGGCCCTCCCACGGGGCCAGGCCATCGGGCCGCTCTATAGCCTATCAGGGGCCCTCCCCCAGGGCCAGGCCATCGGGCCGCTCTATAGCCTATCAGGGGCCCTCCCACGGGGCCAGGCCATCGGGCCCGCTCTATAGCCTATCAGGGGCCCTCCCACGGGGCCAGGCCATCGGGCCGCTCTATAGCCTATCAGGGGCCCTCCCACGGGGCCAGGCCATCGGGCCGCTCTATAGCCTATCAGGGGCCCTCCCACGGGGCCAGGCCATCTGGCCGCTCTATAGCCTATCAGGGGCCCTCCCACAGGGCCAGGCCATCGGGCCGCTCTATAGCCTATCAGGGGCCCTCCCACAGGGCCAGGCCATCGGGCCGCTCTATAGCCTATCAGGGGCCCTCCCACAGGGCCAGGCCATCGGGCCGCTCTATAGCCTATCAGGGGCCCTCCCCCAGGGCCAGGCCATCGGGCCGCTCTATAGCCTATCAGGGGCCTCCCACAGGGCCAGGCCATCGGGCCGCTCTATAGCCTATCATGGCCCTCCCGGTGGTCCAGAGCAGAATGGGCCTCTTCTGGAATCCATTCAGTCCATCGACCGGCCCTTAGCCTCAGGAGATCCAGGGTGTTGGAGACAGCCCAGTCAGCGGTGGGGGGGGGCTCCCAGTCCTCCCAGTCTCCAGGGAGCGGCTGGGAACGTCCCATCAAGGAGGTGGTTTGGGAAAGTGTTTGGCTTAATGGTGTTTCTACCGATGACGGATGCTCGTCAAATAGTGGAAACTAAAATTCCTCTCCTTCTGCAAATAGAACTTCATATTCAAGCTACCCTTTGATGGATTTATATCATCCTTGCATATTTTATAGCACTTTAAACTAAAGTGACTTAAATCAGGTGCAAAAGTACTTAACATAAATCCCCGTGGCCCATAAAGTATTTCTGAGGTCTGTTTAAGAACTTAAAGCCGGTGCATGCTTGAAGGCCTTGAGCAGTTTACAGTGTGAGATGTGTTTTATGACAACAAAGCATGTCAACCAAGTGTCCGCAGTCAAAGGCTCAAATGAATCACTGACCCTTCTCTCCTGAGGCAGTCTCCTCCTCATCAAGGAGCAGCGAGGGGTCGGTCACCAGGATGTCTACAGGTAGGAAGTCGACGCTGGGAATCGAATCTAGAACCTCCCACCTGGGGCTTCACATGGGCTTCACTTGGTGAAGATGGTGTTTTGTCAGGTTGGTGTGGAAACCCATATCCATCCAAGGAATAATGACCATGTGGTCGTTTGTTCTGACTCCGAACCCCATGGGGGTGGAGGATCAGATCTGTGGGAGGAGACAGAGTAGAGAGAACCCTGTAGTGATGGGACTGGACCCGCGGCCAATGAGGAACGAGAAGATCCTGGAGCTGAACTCCTCCACAGTCAACCTCCTGATGGAGTCGTCTCAGTGGAGGTTCTGGGCCTGGGTTCTGAGTGTCCAGGAGGCGTAGGTCTCCTGTCTGGTCTCCTGCTGACCGACGAGAGACGTCAGGTCTTCACGTGTCCAGCCTGACTAAACGTTCAGGAATACTCTGGTAGTATAGCACGGTCTCCTACCCAAGCACCAATACTGCAGTCAGAGCCAAGACCTTAAGGGTCCAACAGGGCTGGGAGGGGGGCTACGACGCCTTAGTCATAGACAATGCCCCCCTCCCAACTCCAGCCTCTCTCTCTTATCCATTTGTCATCCTCCAACTCTACCTGGCTCCTTCTGTCGTTCGCCATCGCCCTCTGTTGCTCTCTCTCCCTCCCTCCCTCCCTCCCTCCCTCCTTGAACTCCCCCTGTGTGTGTGTGTGTGAGTGAGAGAGGGAGGGTGGGGGAGGGAGGGAGAGAGAGGGAGAGCAGCTCCAGCGTGATTAACTGTCTTTCTCCCTCCTCTCCCAGGGGGTGCGGGTCCCGACTCAGCCCTCCATCGGGCCGGTCCCCTCGGACCACCAGGACGCCCCGGTCCTGTCCCGCCCCGCTGCTCTTCATCAAGGTACCGCCTTCCCAGCGCTGGAGGCCTCCCATTGGCCGGCCCGCCCCGCCGTCACCTCTGGTTACGCGGACCCGTGGTTCTCCTCCCCGCGGTTCGCCGTCGGGAGGCGGAGCCGTGCTACTTGTTTACACGCTGAGGCAAATCAAAGTTAACAGCGATGTAATCACGCCATCATGTCAGCGGAGGGCACTCATTTGTGACTGCGGCTGACTGACTGGGCGAGAGAGAGAGAGGGGGGGAGAGAGAGAGGGAGAGAGGGGGAGAGAGGGAGAGAGGGGGAGGGAGAGGGAGAAGGGGGGAGGAGAGAGAGAGGAGGGGGGAGAGGGGGAGGGGGAGGGCATCGCAGTACCAGTCTCCCAGCCAGA
>NC_082402.1:2554591-2619568 GCF_031168955.1 Gadus macrocephalus
AGACAGCAGACGACACAGGCTCAAGGCAAAGGTTTTATTGGTCCTTAGTTTACCTTCATGGTGCCTGCAGGGAAGGAGAAAAGGTCTTTGCAGAATGTCTGTTTGTCTTTGATAATTACTTAATGTCTTACTTTTGGTCAGCCTTTAGTTTCTCACAGTCGAGAGATAAATAATAATGTATTCAAGAATGTAACTGATCATTTCTTTAATTGGATCAGTCATTTAGCAGACGGTTTTATCCAAAGCGTTGTTGTGTTCGAGATGTTGACAGCACCAATTAAAGGAAAACAAGGTAATTAAATATTTTAACAAGTCAGATATGACTTCTATGACTTCTATCAAACTATCAAAACAAAGCTCATGCACGTGAAACCAGCAGCAGTTTGTTGTGGTTGATTAACAGTGCACGGCCCACTGCTGCTAGTGCACGTTGACGTGCACTAGCATGCACGTTGAGAACTGGAGCAGGAGGGAGGCAGGCGGGAGAGAGAGGTGAGGAGCTGGAGGGGGGGGGGGGGGGGGCAGGGGGGAGAGAGGGTGCGGAGCTGGAGAGGGGGGTGGGAGGCGTGGGGGGGAAGGAGAGGTGGGTGAGGGGGAGATGGGAGGCAGAGGGGGAGAGAGGGTGAGGAGATGGAGGTTGGGGTCGGGAGGCAGGGGGGGAGAGAGGGGTGGGAGGCAGGGGGAGAGAGGGTGAGGAGCTGGAGGAGGGAGGGGAGAGCAGGAGGGAGGGGGATTGGGAGTGGGGAGTGTCAGAAGACTTTATTTGTGCCGTTTTAAGGAGCTTAGCGATACTGTGCTCCTCTTTGGAGGAGTCAGAGGAGGCGGCCGGGGCCCGGCAGAGATAAGGTGTCTGCGCTCTATCTCCCGATATCCCTCGGAGCTGATGGAGGGATCACAGATCGATACCCTGCCTCTCCTTCTGCGCTCACCGCACAGCTTTTAGCCTCTTTTTTCGGTCTCGTTTTGATTCTGCTACAAAACACAGCATTATTACTATTTTTCTGAATCTTGAAACTTTCCCCCGAATTAATGACATCAACTGAGCTCTGAGCTGGAGTGATGCTTTGCAGCGCAACAGGAAATGAACCCTGTTTTCCTATTTAAATTGAGTGCGTCCTTTCCATCGTTAATGGAATGAACGAGGGTGTCTGAGCTGCCCTCATGCGGGAGCCGTGTGAGGGATATTATATTTTAGATATATATATACTATAATAGATTTTTGGTGTGTGTGTGGTGTGCGTTGTCGTGTGTGTGAAATATGACTTGATTCGTGCAAACTGGAATGCGGTGGTGTGTGTGTTGAGGGTGTGGGTGGGCTTTAACAAACAACATCGCAGCGTGGCAACACGCACGCCGCAGACCTACCGGAGAAACATCGCTCACTAAAAAGAAAATCTAACAAAAGATAATTGTTCCTCTTGGAATAATCTCGAGGAGGAGGTGGGAGGGTGGAGGCTGATTACCTCTGGGTGGAGGAGGCTGGGGGTTGGGGGTCTCCGAGTCGCTAACAGACGTGGGTAGGCGTACCGCTAATATCTCATCAGCACGGATCTGCTGATTACTCCCTGCTCCCTGCCTCCCCTTTCCCGCCTTTTCTCTGTTCTCACCCTCTCCTCCCTCCACCCTCCTCCCCTTTCCGCCCTCCTCTTCTCTCCTTCCCCCCTTCCTCCCCTCTCTTCTCTCCTCTCCTTCCCTCCTTCCTCCCTCTCCTCTTGTCTCCTTCCCTCCTCCCCTTTCTGCCTTCCTCCCCTCCCCCTCTCCTTCCTCCCCTCTCCTCTCTCTCGTTTCTCGCCTCCCATCCCCCTCTCTTCTCTCCCCTCTCCTCCATCTCCTCTTCTCTCCTTTCTCTCCCCTCTCTCCTCTCCCCTCTCTCCTCTCCTCGTTCTCCTCTCCCCCTCCCTCCCTTCCCCTCCTCTCTCCTCTCTCTCCCCTCTCTCCGTCCCTCCTCCTCTGAAGGTGTTAATTAGTGAGGAGCAGAGGGAGGTCGTTGCTCCTCAGGTATCACTGTTGCTCGTTCACTCACCCTCAGCTCCCCCCGTCTCCCCCATCTCCCCCCCTCTCCCCCGTTTCCCCCATCTTTCTCCTCTCTCCCCCCATCTCCCTTCCTCTCCCCTCTCCCCCCGTTTCCCCCATCTTTCTCCTCTCTCCCCCATCTCCCTTCCTCTCCCCTCCCCCCCCTCTCCACGTCTCCCCCCCTCTCCCCCCCTCTCTCCCCCTCTCCCCCCCTGTCCCCCTCTCCCCCGTCTCTCCCCCCGTCTCCCCTGTCTCTCCCCCCTCTCCCCCCCTGTCCCCCTCCCCCCTCTCTCCCCCCGTCTCTCCCCTGTCTCTCCCCCCCCCTCTCCCCCTCTGTCCCCCTCCCCCCTCTCCCCCGTCTCCCGGTCGTCTCCCCACCTCCTCCTGGTGGTGCTGCGTGGAGGTGTGACCTGTCACGCAGCACCACCACTCACCGGAGCCGCTACATCTGCGGTTTGGCCGGTCCAATCAACACTGTGACACTCACACCCACACACACATACACACACTCACACACTCACACACTCACACACTCACACACACACTCACACACTCACACTCACACACTCACACACTCACCACGTGCTGGAAGCCCCCTCCCCTTATTGACATTTGCGAGTCAGAGTAAATATTTCCCCTCCAGCGCGGCTTTGTTGAGCGGAGGAATAATTGATTAGTGATCAGAGCGGAGGTGCTTCTGCTGATCTCAGCTCCAACACGCCTCCCTGTCTCCCGCCTCCCTCCTCCCTTATTGCCCCTCCCTCCCTGTCTCTCCCCCTCCCTCCCCCCTCTCCCCTTCCCTCTCCCTCCTCCCTCCCTCCCCTCCCTCCCTCCTCCTCCCTCCTGTTCTCTCCCTCCCTCCCTCCGTCCTGTCACTCCCTCCCTCCCTCCTCCCTGTCCCTCCCTCCCTCCCTCCTCCCTCCTGTCTCTCCCTCCCTCCCTCCGTCCTGTCACTCCCTCCCTCCCTCCTCCCTGTCCCTCCCTCCTCCCTGTCCCTCCCTCCCTCCTCACTGTCTCTCCCTCCCTCCCCCCTCCTCCCTCCCTCCCTCCTCACTGTCTCTCCCTCCTGTCCCTCCCTCCCCCCTCCTCCCTCCCTCCCCCCTCCTCCCTCCCTCCCTCCCTGTCTCTCCCTCCCTCCCCCTCCAACCTGTCTCTCCCTTCCCTCCCCCCCTATCCCTCCCTCCCTCCTCCCTGTCCCTCCTCCCTCCCCCCTGTCCTTCCCTCCCTCCCCCCTGTACCTCTCTCCCCTCCTTCCCGCTTACCTCTGCACTGCTAAAGGCTGGCTACGGCTGGAGGACAGATGGCATGCTACGCTACGTGCTACGTGCTACGCTATGCTATGCAGAGTGATTCCTCTGCAGACGCTAGCTGAATAGTTATTCAATGTTAAATGTGATAAGTGCCCCGGGGAGGGGGAGGGGGAGGGGGAGATCAGAGGGGAGAGAGGCGGGGAGTTTGTTTGTTTCTGTAGCACTTGTGGCGCTGCTGCTAATGTGATACCTGGGAGGCACACACACACACACACACACACACACCACACACACACACACACACACACCACACACACACACACACGTACACACACACACACACACACACACACACACACACACACACACACACACACACACACACACACACACACACACACACACACACACAGAATTGTGCCGGCGGACCGGGCCAGAGCGCTGTGATAGTGCGTTTGTTGATGTCATCCGGTGTTCTGATTGGGTGCTGTGATCATGTGCTTTGATTTGCTGATGTAATCTCCTGCTGTGTTCTACTGATGTCACGCCCTGCTGTGATTGGTTCAGAGGGCTCCATTAGGCGTGCGGGGGAGGGGACGGCGTTTTGACTGAGCCGCATGTTTTGGGGTAAATAGAGATGCTAATACAGAGTGTGACGAGGCCTCCGTCAGGTGGAGCCTACAGGACGTAGTACAGTAGAATGGGACCTCCGTCAGGACGTAGTTCAGTAGGATGGGGCCACCACCACCACCACGCTATGATAAAAAATATATCTATATATATGTTGGTATTAATGAGGAATTGGTATGAATGGAAACGACAACTATGGATCCAGTTTAAAGTGAAAAATGTGTTCCATTCTATGATGGTAAGGTACGTATTTCCTTCAATATGGACATTTGTTTCCCCTGCATGCATGTGTTTTACACTGACATTGTTTTTGTTTTTGGATGGATGTTCACCTTTTAGACATCTCAAAAGGTTATTTTCAATATTTGCTCGTCAGTCTATTTCTTACTGAGGTCGGTAAAGCGAGTTGGATTCAGCCGGGCATAACACACACAACGCCCGGCTAGTGTGGTTCTGTGTTCCTCCGTCCTGGTGGATGTGATTCTCTCCTTGGTCTTTAGAGGGATGTGTCCTTCCTCCTCCAGCTGCTCCTCTGAGCCCCAACCCTCTAAGGCCTTGTGCCGTCGTGCTCTTGAATCCACCATGACTAACGTTTGCGTTAGCACAATGATAACCCGATCATTTGGAGAGATCCGTTGGTTGATTCCCTTCGAGCTTGTACCCGTTGAGACCGTGATTGAGTCTATTTGGACCCAGTGGAGTCCCGTTCCTGTGCTCTATCCATCATTAAACCCCAGCCTTGTTGACGGGTCGTTGGGTTCACGGGGCAGGACTCTAAGTCTGGGGAACCAAGAGGTTCAGACGCCGCCTGAAGCCATTGAATATACAATCCGTTCATTCAAATGATTCATCCTTAAAAACAAACAAGCTCATGTAGAAGGGGAGCGCGGCGGTGGAATCCATTATTTCCCACGGCTCACCTTGTTCCTGATCCCAGCGATTAGCATGTGAGTGTTTGTGTGTCGGCCCTCGCTCTTTAACCCGCTCAGAACACGGCGCGCACAGCCTCCCGTCGCTCATTGTGTCCGTTTGTGTTTCAAGCCTCCTCACAAAGAACCGTAGTGACAAGGATGGAGAATGAGGAGAGGACAGGAGGGGGAAGGTGTGACCAGTAAACAGCTGAACACCGCTCGTGTAGGCTATCGCTGACAGCTCCGGCCCCAGAGAGCTACACCGTGCTAATGGCTTTCACACTCCATCTGTAACGGGCCGCGATTAACAAACCCGCCCGATGACTCGCTAATGAACGGGCCTCACATCACTGTTTTATCTTCTTTAAGTAGCATGAGGCGAACTCCGTCGCTACGTCCACTCAAACCACTGAAGCGCTTCGGAACTCAAAGTCGATTGGTCCTTGGTAAGTCCGGGTTTATCCATCGATGAATAACAACGTACGCAGGGTACGCTATCAACACCAAGTTCTCCAAATACATTTTCAACGAATAAATGAGAACACGAAACGCGTAACTTTGAGCACTTCTCAAAGTGGCCTAATTATGTCGACCTTGGAGTGCGAACACCTGGACAAAGTCTTTGTTGACTTCCTGTCTGGTGAGAACCTGCCAGCGCCGCCCGGCTGGTTGTACCATGTGGAACCGCATCCCGCTGGTGGAACCGGAACCCGCTGCAGGTGGCGCCCGCCGCCACGTCGAGTGAGGCGTCCAATCAGACCGCCGCTCACTCCGTCTGAACGTGAAGGAGGACTCGAACCCGTCTCTTCCCCGCGGCGCACTAACGGCTGAACACACACGCCCTCGCGGGACGTCCGGACTCCGAGCGTCGCCACAGCTGCTCGGCCGCTGGGACGGCGCCGGAACTTCGCCACAGGAAACGGCCGCATGAGCATCGGTGTCACTCACAGGTGTGTGTTGCCACGGCGCCCCGGCGGGCTGTTCCGTTCCACTGCGTCCCCCGTGCGACGCCGCGGCGGCTGATTCAATTATTCTCCTCTGAAGCCGTAATGGCGGGCTCATCACTGCTCACTATATATGATAATGTTCACTGCATCGCACGAGTCGCACAACAAACGCAGCGCCCGCTCAGGATGCGTCGCACGTCCCCGCCAGAGCACTCGGCTGGTGGCGTGTCTGGTGGGTCTCAGAGACCGCCGTACGGGAGTGTAGAGCCAGGGGACAAGTGACGGAGGGAAGGGCCCGAGGGATGCCTTGGAGTCCAAGCTCTCAGTGAGACGGGTCCAGGCCGCGCGGCTAGCTACACCGCGGCTAGCTGCACCGTGGCTAGCTACACCGCGGCTAGCTGCACCGTGGCTAGCTACACCGCGGCTAGCTGCACCACAGCATGCTACACCAAGGCTAGCTACACCTCAGCCTAGCAACTCCGCAGCCTGCTACAACGCGGCCTAGCTACACCACGGCCTGCTTCACCGCGGCTAGCTACACCATAGCTAGCTTCACCGCTGCTAGCTACACCGCGGCTAGCTTCACCGCGTTCTGATGCCCTTAGATCGATGGTCCTCAGGGATTAGCAGGAGTCAATCAAGATCTGTTTTAGTAACGTTTAGCTCTCTGTTCAAATGACAGCTGCTCTTGTCCTGGTCACTCTCTACCTACTTTATACATTTCCTCCGTGCTGCTTCATGTTGACACAAGGTTGGAAGACGGTCGTGTTTTATTATTTATTAGTTTTTATTGAAACCGCAGAGCAACACAAGGCTGGTTGGCCGTGCCAAGCAGGTCCAGAAGGCTGGCTTCAGGACGTTGTTCTCTGCTGGTTCAGCCGAGGACCTATAGCTCTCTTCTCCATGTAGATATTTTTCAGTGACCACTTTGTTTTCTGCACCTACCCCACACTGTTCTGCGGGTCGTGTGTTATTCACGCGTCGCGGCGTCTGCAAGCCTCTGAATTCAACCGTCGAATGGAACAAAAGGAGGCGGTGCTTTCATCAGTCCCTTCAGCGAGGAGACGATCACCTTTCCTCTGAAGGAAGATCCGAATCCCGCGTGATGACTCTGGCCTTTGCAGTCCTTTGTAATTACCCGTTTTCAGAGGCAATCATTCCAGTGTAATAATTCAGCTCACGCTCCGGCCGCGTGCCCCTCAGGATGAATATTTATAACAGAGCGTCTACTCTCCTGCCCTAGGGCCAGACCATTTGGACTTCATCAATATGTATTTCCAAGGACTTCTGGAAAAGGCACTTCAAAGGAACTTCATCAGGGATTCCTTTTGTCTTCTGGGCTGGCCCCAGATCCTCACAGTCCCCCCCCCCCCCCCCCCCCCTGCTCTGACAGAGATCAATAAGAGATTCCCCCAGGCCTGCCGTGATGTCTCACTCAGAAGGCTCCCAGGGCCTCTCTACAGGAGGGGTCATGGATTATTTACTTTGTACACAAGCGTGACACGGATTGACCCTTTAAAGGATCTGGAGCCAAGGAGAGGAAGATAATGACTTAATGCATGAGAGCTTAGATCATCGTTAAGGTTTAGTTCAACCATAGAGCAGGTGGTTATGAATGGATGTAGTTAAAGGAGGCAAGCTGGCATTAATGTGTAAGGGCTAATTGTTTACACACCGTTATCAACACGTCTCCATTCATGAGCCATGAGCCGTGTTTTAACGTGGATCTTCGTCTGATGGCCAACATACTTATTATACATAACAAGCCTATCAATCAGGTTGTGTTACGACTCTTTGATAATTGCAGGGACATATCTCAGGTCATCAGTCTGTCCGTCCGTCTCATAGCAGACTGAGCAGACTACCTTCATCCTTCTCCTCCTGGTAATTCGGTTTGATTCTGTCTTCTGAATTATTAACCGTCTGAAAAAACATCAGAATAAAACCATCAACCCCTCCGCCTTCCACCTCCGGACTTTTATTCTACTTCGGGTTGAGTTTCCTTTTCCACGCAGAGAGGTAAATGTTTTATAGCCGTGGCTTTGCAGAGAGGTGCAGACCCCCCCCCCCCCCCTGCCTTCACAGGAAGCAGAGCCGTCCCTGGACAGCGATCTCTGCAGGAGCTGGAACTGGAAGAACTGCAGAGGACAGCCAAACAGAAAGATGGATATTATCGCAAACCCGGGAAGGTCTGGGACCCGGAGAATCCCCGGGGGGGGGCAGCTTCAGGCTAACTAGCTAGCAGCACCGGCACCCTGTGCCCTGGGGCAGAACAGCAAGTGGGGAATATAGTCATCACTTCTGCTTCCTCTCGATCATATCAGGGGCTGCTGGGCCGCCAGTAAATCTGAACGGACCAACGAGGACCTGGGTGCCTAGAACACCTGGGTGTTCTAGGCTTTTAAAGATTTAAAGCCTAGAACACGTTAACGAGGGAAAAGTCCAGGGCCTAGAACACGTTAACGAGGGAAAAGTCCAAGGCCTAGAACACGTTAACGAGATAAAAATGTTGGGGCCTAGAACACGTTAATGAGGGAAAAGTCCAGAGCCTAGAACACGTTAACGAGGGAAAAGTCTGGGGCCTAGAACATGTTAACGAGGGAAATTTCCAGAGCCTAGAACACGTTAAAGAGGGAAAAGTCCAGCTTTACAAAAGTAAAGGGGGAGAAGACTCAAGGTTAAAAAAACAAAAAATGGAGATGTCTAAAACATGGGAGGATTCAAAGGCCAGGCGATAGATGGATGATGCCATGTGTGTGGATCAACAATGACTTAGTATTGTTGACTATACCCCGACAGACAGCAGAGAGCAGACGTTTGAAACACACCAAGACACCATGATTCGGGCTGGTCCGTGCATTAACGCGATAGTCTGCTCATGAGGGTGCCCAGATGGCTGAACTTCGAAAGAGTCTCTATTCCTGGCCTTCCCCATCCCTACCCCTTCTATTATTCTTTTGCCCTGCGGCAAAAATAGATTCCCCCCCATGCTTCCCCTTACTTCCTCTCTGGGATTAGTAAAGTCTGTTCTATGAAATGATCAGCAGCGTCAGTGAACGGCAGTACTTATTAAGGTGGTCTGTGCTGCACAGATACCTCCTGAGTAGTTTGAGAGTGACGGAGCAGCAAGTAGAGACCATCATGGTGGAGGCAGGGGTGGAGGCTGGGTGGAGCTCAGGATCCTCTCAGCTCTGAGAAACCTCTCTCTGGCAGTAGATGTGTCTGTAGTGGCCAGAGGGGCAGATCACTGATACCTCTCTGGCAGTAGATGTGTCTGTAGTGGCCAGAGGGGCAGATCACTGATACCTCTCTGTCAGTAGATGTGTCTGTAGAGGCCAGAGGGGCAGATCACTGATACCTCTCTGTCAGTAGATGTGTCTGTAGAGGCCAGAGGGGCAGATCACTGATACCTCTCTGTCAGTAGATGTGTCTGTAGAGGCCAGAGGGGCAGATCACTGATACCTCTCTGTCAGTAGATGTGTCTGTAGAGGCCAGAGGGGCAGATCACTGATACCTCTCTGTCAGTAGATGTGTCTGTAGAGGCCAGAGGGGCAGATCACTGATACCTCTCTGTCAGTAGATGTGTCTGTAGTGGCCAGAGGGGCAGATCACTGATACCTCTCTGTCAGTAGATGTGTCTGTAGTGGCCAGAGGGGCAGATCACTGATACCTCTCTGTCAGTAGATGTGTCTGTAGAGGCCAAAGAGGCAGATCACTGGTCTCACTCCAAGGGTTTCTTGAATCCCGTATGGTCCCGCCCCGACGGGGAGGCCAGCGTCGGGGCAGACCGCCGGTCAGGGGACGGCATTCGATGCCTGTCCACCACGGATGAAAGAGAAGTTCAGAAATGCAATTTCTTCACCGCTGCCCGGGAATTATTACAAATATGAGAATAGGTTTTCTCTCTGGTCAAACAGGGAAATGGGTCGAAAACTAAATACAGCCTCTGCTCGAAAACACTACGAAATTGACTTCAGTCTTCAGAGAACCTGCACAGGAAATACTATGAACTGATTAAAGTCCAATCATTTAATATCATCCTTGTTTGACATTTGAATGAATATCATGGCCCCATTTTTATTCAGAAAGGATAAATGCAGGATTTCGGTTGAATAAAAGGTCTTTAGATCCGACACAAGGAGCCCCTGTTTGCCAGGGCAGGTAAAGATTAGCCGCCTGCTTGACGTATCCACGTCAGGTTGTAATAATTTATATAATCAACGTCTAATGCCACACATCCTCACAGCGGCTCGGAATACAGAAAGGGTTCATATTGCACCTGGTTGCATTTGCTCCCCATTCCCCTTGAATATTGATCCATATTCAAGTGGAGGTCGGGATGAGAGAGAGAGAGAGAGAGAGAGAGAGAGAGAGAGAGAGAGAGAGAGAGAGAGAGAGAGAGAGAGAGAGAGAGAGAGAGAGAGAGAGAGAGAGAGAGAGAGAGAGAGAGAGAGAGAGAGAGAGAGAGGTTTTAGATGTGTGCCTCCCCTCCACTCAGCCGTTCAGGGTGATGAAGGACGAACACTTGGGTCTTTGTACCTCAGACGGATTACAGCGTCTCTGTTATCGCGGCTCTAGCGTCGCAGCATTCTTGGTGTCGGAGCGACAGAGGAATGAGTTAGGGTCCACGTTGCAGCTCTTAGTCATAGGGGCCCCCACACTGGGGCCCCCACACAGCAGAACAAACAGGCGCGCCTTCGCACTCTGTTTGCTCATAAAATAAAATAATAAAATCCAACCTCTTTACTCCTCTGTGTTGTTCTACTCTTCTCTACTTTATGGAGCCTGCCAGGTCGTAAACCCTGGGATAAAAAAGCGGTGAAGTTGAGCAGGGAGATCGCCGTGTCTGTACCTGCGATCCAGGTGCGGGTGGTGACGTACCTCATTCGCGTCGAGAGCAGTGAAGGGCTGTTGTTCACAGGGCGGCCTCACACAAAGCCTGAAAAATGTATCTTTATAAACCGCAAACAACATATGTGAAATTCAAGGCACAATTCAAACGGGACCAGAAAAGAATTTTCCTCCCGCCATTGAAATACGTGCATCAGAAATTTATTTTGAGGACTCGTGTACAGGAAATAGAAAGGCGGGACTTCGCCACTCCATGGGAGAGGAGGGGGAGGAGGAGGAGGGGGAGGAGGAGGGGGAGGAGGAGGAGGAGGGGGAGGAGGAGGAGGAGGAGGAGGAGGAGGAGGAGGAGGGGGAGGAGGAGGGGGAGGAGGGGGAGGAGGAGGAGGAGGAGGGGGAGGCTTGGGTAAGGAGAGGGTGAGGAGTGTCAGGAGCATGGAGAGCAGCATTGATTCCCCTGTTTGATTTATTCTCGGTGCTTTTTATTTAGTACTTCTTAGTGTTGGATCACGAGGGCTCCCTGGGGTCCGATCTATAATTCATATCAGCACTTCAAAATAAAGCGCCCGGCGCCGCCGAGTCATCTGATCCTTCCGTCGTTAAGAGGAGCCTTATCTATGTAAACATTGCACTATGGTTTTGGATCATTTAGAAAACATTGGAAATAAAACTAATATCGTTTATTTTTTTCCCCGCTCCGGAGGATTACTTATTGCCTGAAGAGCCTGACTGACGGGTCAAAGTTCACAATGGACTGAACACATCAAAAATGGTTAAAAGGCCGTAGCGTAGCGTAGCCGCGGCTAGTGTTTAAGGTATCTAAGGTACCAGGACGTAGCGTAGCCGCGGCTAGTGTTTACTATATCTAAAGGTACCAGGACGTAGCGTAGCCGCGGCTAGTGTTTAAGGCATCTAAGGTACCCAGGACGTAGCGTAGCCGCGGCTAGTGTTTAAGGTATTTTGGGTACCAGGACGTAGAGTAGCCACAGCTAGTGTTTAAGGTATCTAAGATACCCAGGACATAGCGTAGCCGCGGCTAGTGTTTAGCCCCCCAGGCACCATGGGGGTTCAGCTGACTGAGAACATGGAGCAGAAAAAATCAGTCCCTCTTTACCAGGAAAACCCAACAACGGCCAATGTTGATCCCTCCAGAAAAAACACACACACACACACACACACCAAGACACACGCAAACACACACACACAGACACACACACAAGCACATGCACACACAAATGCACATACACCACACACACACGCAGTCTCCCCCCACTCCCCCCCAAGAGCCTGCCAGGCGCGAGGCAGCGTCGGACTCTCTGGCTCCCGCGGCATGCTGGGAGATGAAGGCGCGCCTCAATATGGTGGCTTATGGTCGCCACGGCGACAGGTCTAATGGTGGTCGTGGGGGGGGGGGGGGGTTTGGAAGGGGGATGATGTCATCTCTCCTGTGTTTCAACAGCGTTGAGGACGGGCTGTCTGAGTGGGCCTTCCTGTGTACGTTGCCTCTATGTATGTGTGTGTGTGTGTGTGTGTTTGTACGTTGGCTCTGTATGTGTGTGTGTTTGCGTGTTGCCTCTGTGTGTGTCTGTGTTTGTGTGATGCCTGTGTGTGTTTGTGTGTGTTACCTCTGTTTGTGGGTGTTTGTGTCTTGCCTCTGTGTGTGTGTGTTTGTTGTTGCCTCTGTGTGTGTGTGTGTGTGTGTGTGTGTGTGTGTGTGTGTGTGTATCAACGCTAGTTTTATATAATTCATAGACAACCCTAATCGCTATGATCACACTGCTGTAATTGTATACCGTCTTCGTTGAGTACTTTCCCTGATGCCTTCATTTTTAGATAGTCCTCTTTGTGTTGGTAAATGTTTTGCAAGTGTTTGTTTCCATGCCGATAAGTTGACGGTTGAATGTGATTGGACTGTGATGGTATCTCTCCGAGATGGACATCAACGATAATGGAAATTCAAATGAACAGTATTGTCTCGACATAATTGCACGTTAAACTGGGTCTTTCTAGTTCGGGATTGTCCCCGGGACGTGGTGAATCATCACTAATGAGCAGCGCCACGCACACGCGCGCACACTCACGCACTTACATGCACTCACACACACATAGCACAGGCATATTCCTTTAGCACCTCCCGACGCGCTGGTTCCACATTTAGAACCCAGCGCTCCCCCAGCACACATCAAAGGCGACGGTTGGGTCGGCTGACAGACAGACGGGTGTTGGTACGAGGAGGTTCGTGGCTTCATGTCTCCACCGCAGTGAAGCCCAGAGCCTCTCGGAGCAAAGGGCGTAGCAAAACAGCGCTTTTGTTCCTGTGGTGCTGAACTTATCTGGGCCTCCGCAGACCTGAGGACTCTTATTTTGAAGAGGGGTTGGAGTGGTGCGAGTTGGCGGCAGCACGGTGACCTTTTCAGAGCGAGTGTCTCAATTATTCTGTGATTAGTGGAATATGTCCCAGGTTGTCGCTATTAGTGCGTTTACTGGTGGTGCCATGTTAGCACTACTCAAACATTAATGCAGCGTTCTGGGTCCGCTGCACCCCTCTCCCTGCACCACGCGGTGCCAAGATTCAATTGGAGGAATAAAGGGCAGAGCGCTGGGGGCTGGTTGGGCGGCTCTCCGCTGGGTCGCCTGGCGGATTAGCGTCCCGCCGCCGCCCTCGCTGCCGCCGCCGCCGCCGCTAAACCAATTACAGCTCGTTATCGGACCGGCGCTCGCACGGTGGAGAAGGGCTTCTGTTCAGCGGGCGTTATCGCCGTGGTAACGCTGAGGCATGGGATGAATTCACCTTCATCCCATCGCACTCGAGTATGAGCCACGATGTCATCACGGGATGGGCCGTACCAACCGGGGGGACTGGAGTTGGATCAGTCCATCGCACGTCCGAGAGGACACCCCCCCTGGTGATGTCACAGCGTATGGATCTGTGGCTCGTTGATGTGATGGAGGGCGAGGCTGTAGAACGAACCGGCAGGTCGTTTCTGAAGCGGAGAACATATCGACCGCTTCATAACGGACAGCGTTTAACTACTGCCTGCTGCTGCCCAGAAACACCACATGACCTCATCAGCCCAGCCATCACTATGACACCATGACTGTGACACCATGACGGTGACACTATGACACCATGACTGTGACACCATGACTGTGACACTATGACACCATGACTGTGACACCATGACTGTGACACTATGACACCATGACTGTGACACCATGACTGTGACACTATGACACCATGACTGTGACACCATGCCTATGACACCATGATTAAGACATCATGAAGGTGACACCATGACTGTGACACCATGACTGTGACACCATGATTAAGACATCATGACGGTGACACCATGACTGTGACACCATGACTATGACAGTATGATTAAGACAGCATGACGGTGACACCATGACTGTGACACCATGACTATGACACCATGATTAAGACATCATGACGGTGACACCATGACTGTGACACCATGACTATGACACCATGATTAAGACAGCATGACGGTGACACCTTGACTGTGACACCATGACTGTGACACCATGACTATGACAGTATGATTAAGACAGCATGACGGTGACACCATGACTGTGACACCATGACTATGACAGTATGATTAAGACAGCATGTCGGTGACACCATGACTGGGCCCTTCTGAAGGGCCTGTGTTTCAGCTAGGACCCCACAGGTAAAGCCCTGCCCTCCTGGAGAGGTATCTCCAGGAGGGCAGGGCCCGTCACTGCTCTACTATGAGCCGTGTGTTTGGCGTGGCGGTTTACCAGAGCCCCCCCCCCCCTGCCCCAGAAGAGAGGCCCACAGGGTTTCTGATCTCGGGTTTCTCTTTGTCGGAGTTCTTGAATGAGATCAGTGGATATGGAATTGTTCTGAAAGCGGACGCATAATAGGATCGCTTAGAAATAAAACACAAAGGAAATCGAATATACTGCTTTAGTGTTGGTGTAGCTGTGTGCGTGTGTGTTCAAGTATGCGTGTGTGTATGAGAGTGTTTGATATGTGCGTGTATGCTTGTGTTTGTGTGTGCGTTTGTGTATGCGCATGTGTATGCGAGTCTGTTTGTTGATGCGTGTGTAGGTGTGTGTGTTTGTGTATGTGTGTGTTTGTGTATGCATGTGTGTGTTCGTGAATGTGTTTGTGTTTGTGTATATGCGTGTTTATGTGTGTGTGTGTTTGTGTTTTAGTTTGTTTATGCCTGTGTGTTTGTGAATATGTATGCCTCTGTGTGTTTGTGTTGTGTTTGCGTAAGTGTGTTTGTGTCGGTGTGTGTTTGTATTTGCGTGTGTGTTTGTGTTTGCGTGTGTGTGTGTGTTTGTATATGCGTGTGTGTGTTTGTGTTTGCTTGTGTGTGTTTGTGTTTGCGTGTGTGTGTGTGTTTGTGTATGCGTGTGTGTCTCCCTCCCTTGCAGAGCTGCCTCCAGCATGGATCCTCTGATTGGTCTGGATATTCCTCCTTTGTGCTCTCTACCCATCCCGGTATTGGTTGTGTGTTTCACAGGCTTGTTTACCTTTAATACCTGTGTTTACAGCAGCGTTCTCATCACATCACCTCCGATCTCTGTGCTGGCAACGTTCCCCCCTCATGAATGACCCGACGTCGTGTTCATTCTGACCACCTTAGTCAGCCCTGTGTAATGAGCGTGTTGTTCCAGTTGCTTTACACCGTGGAGGACGGGAACATCCCCTCACAGTGCTGGGGGGGGAACGGCCCACCGCTGTGTGACCGAAAGCCAGCAGAGCCTGCTGGAGAAACACTATTGTAGACAAGGTCACCGCGCTGGGCCGGTTCAGCTAGCTCAGCCTCTACGGGCTGTCAGTCGAGGGGGCCTTGTGTTTAGAGCTGGGATTAGAGATAGCATCAATAACTCATGCTTAAGACCCATGTTTAGACTTTATGTTAAGAGCTAATGTTAAGCCATCATGTCTTTAAACACGATGAGCTCTTAAACTAAGTGACCCATTAACTTTTTAGAACTCATGTTTCGAGCACAGGTTCAGAAGTCGGATGAACCTAATTGAAACATGAGTTTGAAACGTGAGCTCTTGCAGTGTAAAGCTCTACACTGAGTTTCATTCAGAGCTAAACTTTAGAACTTACGTTAAGTGCTTGGATATACCATCGTAGTTCTGAGGTTTAAAGAGCAAGTCAAAAGGGATTTTAGCCCCTTGCTCACTGATATCTTTTAGCAAATACATTTTCTTATAAGAAGGTAGCCTTGTTAAAGGTCTTGAATCAGCTGACAGTTTTTATCGATCTCTTCATGTTTGAAGATGGTTTTAAACCTTCCCTCTGGTAAAGGTCTGTCTGGAAAAAAGCAGGTTTCAGATCCCCTGGTGAAATAAAGGTTAAACAGGGAATGTTTAAGCTGGGGCGATCTCCCATTAAGTGAGTCATCCTGTTGTCGCTGAACGCTAGATGGCCAAGCTAAAGCTAACCAACTGAAAAAGTGAATCTTCTGAGGTAAAGTAATCCATTTCAAGCAATAGAAACTTTGTTTTTTCTCCACAAACTCAACTGCTTTGACCCATTTATATCGGTAGCTTTATGTGATGCCATGGTGACATCCTTTACATAATCATTTTTATGAAGCCGGTACCACTCTCCTACACAATACAAAAAAAAACAATAATTCATGTATTCTCCTGAGCTTTGAATCGTAATGAAATGCAAAGCACAGAGGAAAAAAACCCTGCATTTACATAACGTCTAATACACAGGCTGGCTTTGTCTGTGGATGTGTGCTGCTGATGCCGTGCTTAATGTACACATGTAATTCACTGTTTCTGCTGCGGTTGATCTGAATTAGCATAAGGGGGTCGTTAATTGCAATGTTATCAAAGAGCCCCCCCCGCTTTACCACCGGTGTGTTCACAGGCTAGCTCGGATGCTAGCTTCCTACGCCCATGTCCTACAGCACCAGATGATTGTATCATAGCATCACTTAGTTCAACTTTCTGCCAATTCCTGCTTCTGATAGGGCAGATTTACATTAATTATGCACCCTCTTTGAGGAGGGCGGGAAACGCTGCAGGACGAATATATTAAAGAAAGTTGGAGTTATGAATACCAAACAACGTTTGGTATTCATAACATAAGACCCCCACCCACTGGACCTCCACCCAGAGGACCTCCACCCAGAGGACCTCCACCCAGAGGACCTCCACCCACTGGACCTCCACCCAGAGGACCTCCACCCAGAGGACCTCCACCTACAGGGACCTCCACCCACTGGACCCCCACCCACTGGACCTCCACCCAGAGGACCTCCACCTACAGGGACCTCCACCCAGAGGACCTCCACCTACAGGGACCTCCACCCAGAGGACCTCCACCTACAGGGACCTCCACCCACTGGACCTCCACCCACTGGACCTCCACCCAGAGGACCTCCACCCAGAGGACCTCCACCCAGAGGACCCCCACCCACTGGACCTCCACCCAGAGGACCTCCACCCAGAGGACCTCCACCCAGAGGACCCCCACCCACTGGACCTCCACCCAGAGGACCTCCACCCAGAGGACCTCCACCCACTGGACCTCCACCCAGAGGACCTCCACCCACTGGACCTCCACCCAGAGGACCTCCACCCAGAGGACCCCCACCCACTGGACCTCCACCCAGAGGACCTCCACCCAGAGGACCTCCACCCACTGGACCTCCACCCAGAGGACCTCCACCCACTGGACCTCCACCCAGAGGACCTCCACCCAGAGGACCTCCACCTACAGGGACCTCCACCCAGAGGACCTCCACCCAGAGGACCTCCACCCAGAGGACCTCCACCCACTGGACCTCCACCCAGAGGACCTCCACCCAGAGGACCTCCACCTACAGGGACCTCCACCCAGAGGACCTCCACCTACAGGGACCTCCACCCAGAGTACCTCCACCCAGAGGACCTCCACCCACTGGACCTCCACCCAGAGGACCTCCACCCAGAGGACCTCCACCCACTGGACCTCCACCCAGAGGACCTCCACCCACTGGACCTCCACCCAGAGGACCTCCACCCAGAGGACCTCCACCTACAGGGACCTCCACCTACAGGGACCTCCACCCAGAGGACCTCCACCCACTGGACCTCCACCCAGAGGACCTCCACCCAGAGGACCTCCACCTACAGGGACCTCCACCCAGAGGACCTCCACCTACAGGGACCTCCACCCAGAGGACCTCCACCTACAGGGACCTCCACCCCTCAGACCCCCACCCACTGGACCTCCACCCAGAGGACCTCCACCTACAGGGACCTCCACCCAGAGGACCTCCACCTACAGGGACCTCCACCCCTCAGACCCCCACCCAGAGGACCTCCACCCAGAGGACCCCCACCCACTGGACCTCCACCCAGAGGACCTCCACCCACTGGACCTCCACCCAGAGTACCTCCACCCACTGGACCTCCACCCAGAGTACCTCCACCCAGAGGACCTCCACCTACAGGGACCTCCACCCAGAGTACCTCCACCCAGAGGACCTCCACCTACAGGGACCTCCACCCCTCAGACCCCCACCCAGAGGACCTCCACCCCTCAGACCCCCACCCAGAGGACCCCCACCCACCGGGACCTCCAGCCAGAGGACCTCGACCTACAGGGATCTCCACCCAGTGGACCTCCACCCACAGGGACCTCCACCCAGAGGGACCTGCTGATGAAGGTATGGAGACAGAGATATCTAAACCTGGTCCTGAGCTGACTGTCTCTAAACCTGGTCCTGAGCTGACCGTCTCTAAACCTGGTCCTGAGCTGACCGTCTCTAAACCTGGTCCTGAGCTGACCGTCTCTAAACCTGGTCCTGAGCTGACTGTCTCTAAACCTGGTCCTGAGCTGACCGTCTCTAAACCTGGTCCTGAGCTGACTGTCTCTAAACCTGGCCCTGTGCTGACTGTCTCTAAACCTGGTCCTGAGCTGACCGTCTCTAAACCTGGTCCTGAGCTGACCGTCTCTAAACCTGGTCCTGAGCTGACTGTCTCTAAACCTGGTCCTGAGCTGACTGTCTCTAAACCTGGTCCTGAGCTGACTGTCTCTAAACCTGGTCCTGAGCTGACTGTCTCTAAACCTGGCCCTGTGCTGACTGTCTCTAAACCTGGTCCTGACCCTGCTGCTGACTGTCGGCTGGTGTGCATCAGACCGGGACAGTGTGTGTTTTAAAGGGTTCATTGAGTTGGTTATTGGTTAATGGTACGAAGAATCTCTAAACAATAGCAGTACTTTAAACAATGAGAAATCAATAACTAACAGATTCTCGTTCTTAAATGAGTAGGCTGCTTGGCACATAATTCATGATAAAACTGATGACATTAAATCACATGCGCGGCCAAACTCCCCTCCGCTGAGCGTATTTGGTTCATTTGTCGATTTCAAGGACATTGGTCATTCAAAGCCTTCGATAGGACAGGTGTCTCTGGCAAACGAAGAAAGAGATGGCACATTGCTAAATCAATTAGCGTGTTGACAAGATGCTCACGTTGTTGAGTACCGGCTAACGCAGGAGGCTGTAGTGTTAATATCGGTCCCCTCCATCTGTCCGCGTTTTTAACAGAGAAACCGACCTGTTTACTTCTCTTGTTTCTGTAACGTCTTGTCATTGAGTCTGGCGAATGTGTTCAGCCAATCTCCAGGAAGAAACCTACATTGAATCATTTCAATATTATATTCTATGAATGTTTCTACCCGTTTCCCCCGTTCCCCCTGTTTTTATCGCCGACCGGACGTCGAGCGAAGAAATACGGCATGGTTCCGCTTGGTTTGTTTAGGTTGTTTACGAAGCCTACAAAATGGAGGCTTATTGTTTGATAGACGACCGCTGGCGCCCTGATCCTGACCTTCCCCGCCGGCTTTACGACGCAGCATCACTCACTGCGGCGGGGTAAAGTGCATCCGCTCCCTAACTTACTCCGTTCGCAAACACACCCCCCCTCCAACCTGCCCCCCGCGCCATTATTGTAAAATATAAACACCGGGCGGACGTTTTTATGCATGTATTTACTCTGCTCATTCAGTCATTAAACGGGAATTAGCTTCCAGTGTTGACTAGCAAGCTGTCGGATAAATACACTGTTTAGCAACGCAAACTTCCCCCCCAATATTGGCTGACTTCTTTTTTTTTTTTCTTTTTTTTTTCAAGGGTGTCAAACAGTTCCCCAGTGTTCTCGTTTGAAAAGACACTTCTCGTTATCAAAGGCCTCCACGCGACGCCGGCTTTCAGCGCGCCGTTATTTAATTAGGCCGCCGTTTTTCTGAACGGAAAGGAGAGAGAGCTGGCGAGTCCCGAGGAGTCGGGGAATGAAGTGAAGCCAGCGGCGGGGAAACACAGCTGTGTTGACGGCCGCTCTGCCTTCATTATGCTTCGTAATCAGGCCCTGATGAGGCTTCCGCCTTGGGTTCCTGCCTCTGAGTGTGAACCAGAGCCTCTGTTCCGACCCCCGTCTCTTTAGTCTGCCGCGCTCCCTGGGAAAGGTGGCTCACTTCAAGTCAAAGTCAAAGGCAACTTTATTGTCAATTTCAATGTGGCTGACATACACAGGAATCTAAATTGCGTTTCCGACCCACGGTGAAATAAGATGAGTAAGATGAGAAATATTTACAATAAATAAAGTCTAAATAGTGCAAAAGGTAAGTCAAAACAAAACGGAATATATAAAATAAAATAAAACCGAAACTGAAATTCAACTGTGATTAACTTTGGATAAAAGCTAATTCACTAAATGCGAATTATTTCGACTTCCTCTTTGACCTGCTTTATTTCTGTAATATATCCGGATTAAAGTCGCACACCTACACCTCCGCTGGGCACACACCGCAGTTATGAGGTTGGAAGGTGAAGCTGGCAGGCTTCAGGCCGGGGTTGTGAGTTCAACTCCCAGCTGTTCCCCTTGGTGTAAGAGGTCATGTTTCCCTCTTAACCACCAGTACCAGGGAGACTCATGTCTGAAAACGTGACCGATATGAGAGAGAACTGGCTGAAAAGCTCGAGCTGGGGGCAGAAGGCGAGAGAATAGAGTCTGGAATCAGTTTCCTGTTTCATGTGTCACACAGAGAAACCCCCCCCCCCGCTGGGTCCCGGACCCCCCCCCCATCGGTCCATCGCCGCCCGTCTGTTGCCGAGGCGACTCCGGGCTCTGCTGGGGACTAGCGGAGATGCTCCCCGACAGCCTCATCATGTCTCTGTTCCGCCTCGCCCCGGCGTGCTCGCTCCGACCGACCCCGCCCCTCCGCACTTCAGCGTCGTCTAGGAGCCGCAGACGAAGGGGACCCCCGGCCGGCTGGTCTCGGCCCGCTGCCGAACCACACACAGAACGGGATCTGT
Source organism: Gadus macrocephalus (assembly GCF_031168955.1). NCBI lineage: Eukaryota > Metazoa > Chordata > Actinopteri > Gadiformes > Gadidae > Gadus > Gadus macrocephalus. Next base: position 2,575,523 of record NC_082402.1, read on the forward strand.
GTGTTTGTTTTGGTGACTCCGGCTGGCTGCTGTGTACCAGAGCCGTGCTGGGTGACTCTCGTCTGGCCCGAGGTGTTTAAGCACCACATCAGAGCGGCAGGCACTGCTCCCAGCAGGGACGGCCGGGAGCTGGTCCAAGCTGGGAGCCTGCCGCTAAATAAGAATGGAGGCCGCTGGGTTCCACCGCTGTCTCTAGCGCTGATAGCCTGCAGCTAAACAGCTATGGATGCTGCTATAGGTTCCACTGCTGTCTCTAGCGCTGTTAGCCTGCAGCTAAACAGCTATGGATGCTGCTATAGGTTCCACCGCTGTCTCTAGCGCTGATAGCCTGCAGCTAAACAGCTATGGATGCTGCTATAGGTTCCACCGCTGTCTCTAGCGCTGTTAGCCTGCAGCTAAACAACTATGGATGCTGCTATAGGTTCCACCGCTGTCTCTAGCGCTGATAGCCTGCAGCTAAACAGCTATGGATGCTGCTATAGGTTCCACCGCTGTCTCTAGCGCTGTTAGCCTGCAGCTAAACAACTATGGACGTCGCTAGGTTCCACTGCTGGCGCTAGCCGTGTTAGCCTGTAGCTTCCAGTCTCAGTGGGTGGTCCAGTTTGCTTCCCTGTAGCGCTAGTGGGAGCGAGCGGAGCGTTCACGCTGCCAGGGCGAGGGGTTCCACCATGTCTCCCACCCATGCGAAGAAACACGCGGGCACAGTGTTGTAAAGATAACGTATTTAGTACGGGCTCCGGTTGAGAGGCTAATGACGCTCTAAAGGAGACCCACAGTCATGCAGACAGAGCCTCACACACGTGGATTCCCTGGTAGTCTGTGCTCCAGCTGACGCAGTTCAGCCACCGTCAGATTGGATGGTTTGTAAAGCTGTGGTCCCAGCAGCACCAGACCCCGACTCAGAGCTGAGGCCAGAGGATCGGGGAGATTACTGAACAGAGGGTCTGTGCTCTGGTCGGGGTCTCAGCGTCCCATTGTTTCCCTGGAAATCACCACCACAGCAAACACCCAAGGTCTGCTTTATGCAATGGCGTGTTTGTGTGTGTGTGTGTGTGTATGCGACTGTGTGTGTGTGTGTGTGTGTGTGTGTGTGTATGCGTTATGCGACTGTGTGTGTGTTTATGCGTTATGCGACTGTGTGTGTGTGTGTGTGTGTGTGTGTATGCGACTGTGTGTGTGTGTGTGTGTGTGTGTGTGTATGCGTTATGCGAATGTGTGTGTGTGTGTATGCGTTATGCGACTGTGTGTGTGTGTGTGTGATATGTTACTGTGTGAGTGTGTTGTGCTACAGTTTGTGTGTGTGTGTGTGTGTGTGTCCCCACTCCTGTCCTGTCTGGTGTTTAAATAACACAAGGCTCCTCTGTTCTTCATATTCTTTATGTGCCTGTGTGTGCGCGCGTGTGTGTGGTTGTTTGCGTGAGTACGTGGGTGTATTTTTCTCACCGTAAACCATTTCAAATTCCTTGCCACTTGAAGTGTTGCAGATTTACTCGTGGCCCTGAGGACCCGAGGGAGAGCAGGCTGTGATGTCATAAATCTGTTAAGTGCTTTCCACCGATAGTGAGAGGGTGATAGATGACCTCCTAATGACCGGCGGCCCGGACGGCCTGAAGGATTTGGAGAAGTGGCTGCGGCCATCTTGATAATCATCGGGCATCGCGCAGCTCACAGAGAAGAGATGTGGAGGCGGAGAGAACGCCAGGCTCCACACAGCGAGGAGCAGAGCCTAGACACATCACTGGCCTGGTCTGGGAGAGGCCTCAGGTCCGGCCTTGTCTCTGGTCTCTGTCTCTGTATCTCTCTGCCTGTAGATCTATATCTCTTCAATCTTTGTCTCTCTCTCTCTCTCTCTCTCTCTCTCTCTCTCTCTCTCTCTCTCTCTCTCTCTCTCTCTCTCTCTCTCTCTCTCTCTCTGTGTCTCTCTCTCCCTCTCTCTCTGTGTCTTTCTGTGTCTCTCTCCCTCTCTCTAAGTGTCTCTCTCCCTCGCTCTCTGTGTCTCTCCCTCTCTCTCTCCCTCTCTCTCTGTGTCACTCTCCCTCTCTCTCTGTGTCTCCCTCCCTCTCTCCCTCCCTCCCTCTCTCTCTGTGTCTCCCTCCCGTGGCGTTCGCCCCCTCCCATCAGGGCCCCATTAGTCTTCCGGGGCCGGGGTTCCAGAGTGTTCCGTGGCTCTGGGCTTCAGCCGGTCGTCCGTCGGCTCTCCCGTCTGCTGTAATGTGGGACAAGCAGGCCGGCTCCGGGTATTTATATCTGCTGATGGATGAGGCCCCGCGCGGCTCCCTGGGGCCCGCGCAGCGTGTTCCATTCCTGGGCATAGACGCCCTGCGAGCCCCCCTCCCCGGGGAGCACCCCCCCCCCGGGGAGGGGGGCGGCCCACCGGCTCCCCTTCGATTACCTCGCCCTAAACGCCGCCCTGGTTCCACACTCTTTGAAACAACCTCTGAGTTCCTGTTCTCCTTCCTGAGTTCTCTGAGGCCGGACAGAGCCAACGCATTAGGACCCCGCATCATTCATCCCTGACCGGGTACGGTGTGTGTGTGTGTGTGTGTGTGTGTGTGTGTGTGTGTGTGTGTGTGTGTGTGTGTGTGTGTGTGTGTGTGTGTGTGTGTGTGTGTGTGTGTGTGTGTGTGTGTGTGTGTGTGTGTGTGTGTGTGTGTGTGCGCACATATTCTTTGTGTGCCTACCTGCGTGTGTGTATGCGTGTGTATATCAGTTTGTCACGGGGAGAGAGAGAGAGAGAGAGAGAGAGAGAGACACAGAGAGAGAGAGAGAGAGACACAGAGAGAGAGAGAGAGAGAGAGAGAGAGACACAGAGAGAGAGAGAGAGACACACACACAGAGAGAGAGACACACACACAGAGAGAGAGACACACACACAGAGAGAGAGACACACACACAGAGAGAGAGACACACACACAGAGAGAGAGACACACACACAGAGAGAGAGACACACAGAGAGAGAGAGAGAGATTCTTGCCAGATGACCTCAGCTGCAGATTATTTTCACATCTCGTGGAAAGCGTTGCGTGGCTCTGGTCTGGGGAGGGGGGGGCTCAGAATACTTTGTTCAGGCTTCATTGTGATTTAGCCACGCAATACAGAGCCTGACGTATGGACCCTGATACACACACACACACACACACATATCCTGAGGCCGGGTGATGTGTGTATTCCCTCTCCAACAACACCTCTCCCTTTTATTGAGTATCTCTCTGTGCTGCAACACTCACTATTTCCCAAACGCTCTCTTTCTCGGGTTTCACTCCTTTTTTTAAAATATGGGTTGCCAAAATCTATTTCACATGAAGAGATTCCCACTGGCCCCTAGAACTCTGTGGCCCAGCGCAATCCTCCTACTCATAACCTTCGGTCTGTCTATATCCTGGTATACTAACTGAGAACCGTCTATATCCTGTTATATGACCTGGAACCCGTCTATATCCTGGTATACTAACTGAGAACCGTCTATATCCTGTTATATGACCTGGAACCCGTCTATATCCTGGTATACTAACTGAGAACCGTCTATATCCTGTTATATGACCTGGAACCCGTCTATATCCTGGTATATGACCTGCAACCCGTCTATATCCTGGTATATGACCTGGGACACGTCTATATCCTGGTATATGACCTGGAACCCGTCTATATCCTGGTATATGACCTGGGACACGTCTATATCCTGGTATATGACCTGGAACCCGTCTATATCCTGGTATATGACCTGGGACACGTCTATATCCTGGTATGTGACCTGGGACACGTCTGTATCCTGGTATATGACCTGGAACCCGTCTGTATCCTGGTATATGACCTGGGACACGTCTATATCCTGGTATATGACATGGGACACGTCTGTATCCTGGTATATGACCTGGAACCCGTCTATATCCTGGTATATGACCTGGGACACGTCTATATCCTGGTATATGACCTGGGACACGTCTGTATCCTGGTATATGACCTGGAACCCGTCTGTATCCTGGTATATGACCTGGGACACGTCTGTATCCTGGTATATGACCTGGGACACGTCTGTATCCTGGTATATGACCTGGAACCCGTCTATATCCTGGTATGTGACCTGGGACACGTCTATATCCTGGTATATGACCTGGAACCCGTCTAAATCCTGGTATGTGACCTGGAACCCGTCTATATCCTGGTATATGACCTGGAACCCGTCTATATCCTGGTATATGACCTGGAACCCGTCTATATCCTGGTATGTGACCTGGGACACGTCTATATCCTGGTATATGACCTGGAACCCGTCTATATCCTGGTATATGGCCTGGGACACGTCTATATCCTGGTAGGATGACCAAGAAACAGCCATATGGTAAGACGTAGCAGCAGACTGTTAAAGACATGTTTGCGTTCAGCACCTGAGCTCCGCATGAGCGATGGTGTAAAGCGCGTTTCACACCCTCCAGTAGGACCCGCTAATCTGCTAGCTCCGTAGCCGCCGACTCGCAGATGGCTAACATCTGTCCGTGCTTTTATTGTCTTGCTAGCTCTCTGTCCGTGTGGTTTTACAGGCAGCGAGAGAGAGAGAGAGAGAGAGCTGTGGATGAGGGCGAGCAAGCAGCTGTTTCTTCTTGGTCTGAAAGCGGGTCTCTCTGGAGACCCATCTGTTGAAAATATTCCGAGGACATCTCTGTAAACGCTGTATGTGGTGAAATGTTGAAATAATCCAATTGAACCGAGGCGTCAATGTATTGTTTGGCCCCACGGACTTAGGGGACGTTAAAAGTTATATGAGGGATTATGGTTGAGTGGCTAGAGGTTGAATCCCAGCCGAAGGATTTTGGCCGACTCTACTCCATGAATGGCTGTACACCTCCTGGAGCAAGATGCCCCTTGACCCCTACCTGCTCCTTAACGACCTGTCTCTGTACTGTCTAACCCCTACCTCCTCCTTAATGACCTGTCTCTGTACTGTCTAACCCCTACCTGCTCCTCAATGACCTGTCTCTGTACTGTCTAACCCCTACCTGCTCCTTAATGACCTGTCTCTGTACTGTCTAACCCCTACCTGCTCCTTAATGACCTGTCTCTGTACTGTCTAACCCTACCTGCTCCTTAATGACCTGTCTCTGTACTGTCTAACCCCTACCTGCTCCTTAATGACCTGTCTCTACTGTCTAACCCCTACCTGCTCCTTAATGACCTGTCTCTGTATTGTCTAACCCCTACCTGCTCCTCCATTAACTTTCTCTGTACTGTACTATACAGTCTACTGTCCATATGACCTGTAGTTATAGTAACCTCTGTGCCACATCCTATCACGTTACAGTAACCTCTGTACCACATCCTATCACGTTACAGTAACCTCTGTACCACATCCTATCACGTTACAGTAACCTCTGTACCACATCCTATCACGTTACAGTAACCTCTGTGCCACACCCTATCACGTTGCAGTGACCTCTGTACCACATCCTATCACGTTACAGTCACCTCTGTACCACATCCTATCACGTTACAGTAACCTCTGTGCCACACCCTATCACGTTGCAGTGACCTCTGTACCACATCCTATCACGTTACAGTCACCTCTGTACCACATCCTATCACGTTACAGTAACCTCTGTACCACATCCTATCACGTTACAGTAACCTCTGTGCCACATCCTATCACGTTACAGTGACCTCTGTACCACATCCTATCACGTTACAGTAACCTCTGTACTACATCCTATCACGTTACAGTAACCTCTGTACCACATCCTATCACGTTTCAGTAACCTCTGTGCCACATCCTATCACGTTACAGTAACCTCTGTGCCACATCCTATCACGTTACAGTGACCTCTGTACCACATCCTATCACGTTTCAGTAACCTCTGTGCCACATCCTATCACGTTACAGTCACCTCTGTACCACACTAAAGCGATCAGCTGCTAATGCTGCGGTTGGCAGCAGTGACTTCCTGTGTTGCACGGGGCCGAAGGCCCCCCCGTGCCGGCCAGGTAATGGAATCAGGCTCCTTATGGATCCCATTGACCAAGGGGTCCGTAGGTCAACCAATTACAGGGGCGGAGCTCCCAGCTGTCACAGGGACATCACAGGGGGGAGGAGCCACTGGATGATGCTGAAGAATCGTTATACCGAGCTCTTTGTTCAGTCGGAGGTAGTTTGTGTCTACAGTCGTTCCACTGTCTGCTACGTTATCGTCCTTTTGTCTTTCATGTGAAGCCCTTCAGAGAGGTGGGGAGGCGCTCTATAAAGTGATATTATGTACCCCACTAAGTGTCCCTTTGACCCCTGGAACGGCCGATGACTCAGCAGGTTCGGGTCGTTTCTGATCCTGACGAGGGTTTAATCGTATCAGCCGCCGCGTGTCGGCTCCCCTTAGTGTCCCGGGGACGTTGTGCGTCGCGTCTCCGTCAGGTTGCGTTAGACGGCGGGGGGGTTGTCGTGGTTGTGTGTAATCGCGTTACGATCCTGAACAGCCTGCTGCAAACAAAGGTGAGGAAAAGAGATATGCTAATGAGCCCCCCCCCCCTCGGACAGCTTCCATATTCTATATATCTGGACAGCTATCGTTAAAAGGTAACCTGCACTTTATCAATCCGATATGGTAAATGTGGGTATACTGTTTATTTTTAAATGTCTACCGCTATAGCTACAGTACCTATATATTATAGCGATATTTACTGAAGTACATTTTATTTGGTAGCAAATTGTATTTCTCACGTTGCATTTCAAGTTCCTTAAATTTCAACTAATTCTCTTATTAAATGTTCCAGCCTCTCCAGCAGCCAATCAGAGCAGCCTCTACCAACACAGCCTTCATGATCAATTACACCCCTCCCCTTTGAGTTGATAATTCAGTTAAGGTATTATTCAAACAGAAATAAAATGAAATTCCCAATACCAGAGAGAGAGAGAGAGAGAGAGAGAGGAGAGAGAGAGAGAGAGAGAGAGAGAGAGAGAGAGAGAGAGAGAGAGAGAGAGAGAGAGAGAGAGAGAGAGAGAGAGAGAGAGAGAGAGAGAGAGAGAGAGAGAGAGAGAGAGAGAGAGAGAGAGAGAGAGAGAGAGAGAGAGAGAGAGAGAGAGAGAGCTGATTCCGTCTGCGCGCTGACCACTGCTAGCGTAGCGCTGCTAGCGGGACCGGGGCTGAGGGGGGCTCCTGCGGTGAGGCGGCTGGAGGAGAGTGCTGGAGGTGGGGGGGAGCAGGGGGTGATGGGGAGGTAATCCTGGATCACAGCGCTAGCTCCGTTAGCTCCTCTCAGCCTCACTGGGGGGATTAGCCGCAGTGAGCCCGGTCTGATGGAACACTGCCAGGAGCTGAGTCTGGGAGCCACGCGGAGGTGAGGTGTGTGTAGGAAGCTGTGTGAGAGATCAGATGTGTGGGAAGGGTCTACGTGTGTGTGATAGGTCAGGGGTGTGTGTGTGTGTGTGTGTGTGTGTGTGACTGTGAGAGGTGATGATGTGTAGGAGGCGGTGTGTCTGTGTTTGTGTGATCAGAGTTTGTACCGTTTCGCCGTAAACGGCTCGGTTCCCCGTCTGATGGGGAGACAAAGTGCACCGCTCTCTCTGGAGTCCAATGATTACATCCTCTCTGAGGAACTACCCCTACTAACTGAGTTACTAACTCTACAAACTCTGAGTAACTACCCATACTAACTGAGTTACTAACTCTACAAACTCTGAGTAACTACCCATACTAACTGAGTTACTAACTCTACAAACTCTGAGTAAGTACTACCTATACTAACTGAGTTACTAACTCTACAAACTCTGATTAACTACCCATACTAACTGAGTTACTAACTCTGAGTAACTACCCATACTAACTGAGTTGCTAGTTCCGAGTTACATCCTCAACTGAGTTACTAGCTCTAATAACTGAGTTGCTAGCTCTAATAACTGAGTTACTAGCTCTACTAACTCTGAGTAACTACCAAACTCTTACTCCTCTGCTAGCCTCATGTAACTACTTCTGAGTGACTGTATCTGAAAATGCTGCTTCCTGTACCTCTGTTTTCACAATAAAAGTGTTTAGCTTTTAGCATTAGACTTCCATCTGCATAAGAGCATATTGCATCAATCCAAAATATTCAAATCAATATAATAATCATATATATTATTATAGGTTATAACTTATGATAATTGTATTATTTGATATATTACTATGATATGATGTTATTTGATATATTATTGAAGCCCATGCATATGATTAACAGTTAAACCCAAAGACTGACACTTCGTTATAACATGAGTGGGATTCAAACCCCCAACCGCTGCCATCGAAGTATTGATCTGCTTCAGAGAAAAAGTAAAACAGAAATGCAATTAGCCTGTCGGCCGCGGCCGTCTTCAGTCTCAGGATGTTGTTGGACGGGGAAAGTGCACACAAAGTCCTTTCCAGAAGCAAGCAGTGGCCTCACGCCAGCCATTCATAAAAGCCATAAACACTTTTTGCTGATTAAACCTCAAACAAGTCTGTAATTTAAAGAGCGATTTGTTTCTGTCAGCCTCTAAGTGCCACTCATTTTACTTGTCGTCTGTGTTTCCTCTCCCTCTCTTTCTCCCCCTCCCTCTCTCTCCCCTCCTCTCCCTCTCTCTCCAACTCTGCCAGCTGGAGTTGATTATGCGGGGGGGGTGGATCATCTCTTATTCTGCTTGGCTGTGAATCACCGCCTCTGGAGGAGAAATCACAAATGTCCGGGGAGGGTTTCATTGCGAGGAAAGCAAAGCTCTCAGCGCAATAAAACCCAAAGTTGCCTGACGTGATATTTTCTATTCATTCTCCAAACCGAACAAATTAGTCCCAGAATTGCGGCCTTTGTGTGTGCGAGAGTCGTCTCGCAATCAACACTCTGGGTCCACAGCCAAGACTCTCCTCGCAGCCGTGTTTTAATCACCGCGTACAAATTGAGAGCGTGATATTTTCACTGAACATTCTTCCAAGTGTGGCCAGACGCCACGTCGTCCAAACCCTTCACAGCAGATAGTCCGCTGGGTTCTCCACCATGGGGCCCATACGTTAGGTCACCTGGGAACTGGTGTCTCCGCCAGGGGCCCATACGTTAGGTCACCCTAGGTCCGCTGCTGTCTCTGGCCCCAGACCTCTGGGAGCTGGTCCCTGGCCCCAGCCATGGGCCCATACGGCTCAGAAAAATCTGACAGCAATTGCATTATTTTTCATGCGTTTTTTTGCAACGGGTGCAAAAAGTTGCTTTAGATTGAACCGTTGATTAATAATACAGCAAACCATGAGAAGGAGTGGTCGTATTAGAATCCAGTTTTAGGATTATGTTTTAAATCCCCCTCAGTCCACGGCCTGCCTCCCCTCACCTAGACTGGGCCCGGTGACGGGACTGGGCTGAGGGACTGGGTTCGACTGGGCCCGGTGATGGGGGGGACTGGGCTGGAGGCACTGGGTTTGACTGGGCCAGGTTATCTCCTAGCGACCGTCACCGTCCGTCACCGTCCGTCACCGACCAGACGGGAAGAGGGAAGCGATCCTGTAAAGAGGTGGAGGAGGTGGCTGATTGCTGTGAAATACTCTTCATTACGCTAAGTCCCCGTCGGTCATGATTGTGACGTTGGCCGTGCTCCACGGTGGGAGAGTCACGAGTGAGGTTATCCGTCTGCTTTGTCTGCGCCGGTCGGCAGCAGCAGGCAGCGGTGTGGCGCCTGCTGCTGATACATTTGACATTTCCTCCGTCGCAATAAAAGCGTGTGGAGGATGAAGAGAACTACTGACATTTATGATCATAAACAGCGGTGGACATGCTCTGTATGTGTTTGACCCCCATCCCCGCTTGAATATGCAAGGCTTTTGTTTTGAAGTGCTCTGGGAGAACAGGAAGTCCTCGTCTGTTTGAGGTATGGGGGAAGGAGAAGAAAAGGAAAGAAAACAGGCGAGTGACATTCTTCCAGGCGAGGGAGATGTTGTGGTAATCCTTAGCTGGGGGGGGGGGGGGGATGAATCAGGGTGGGGGGGCCCGCGGCTGACCTGTCTGTGGGGCTTAGAAGATGTCCTTCAGGAGGTCAGCGCACAGGGACACAGATCCTCCTCTCTCCTCCTCGCCTCAGACCAGACGAGGAGGAGAGCTGGAGACCAAATGCCAAGCCGGCCCCCAGCTGGTTTAAGATCACCGCGGGGGGGGGCCCAGCACACGTCCCCCTCAGAGGCGAGTCCCAGCACACGTCCCCCTCAGAGGCGAGTCCCAGCACACGTCCCCCTCAGAGGCGAGTCCCAGCACACGTCCCCCTCAGAGGCGAGTCCCAGCACACGTCCCCCTCAGAGGCGAGTCCCAGCACACGTCCCCCTCAGAGGCGAGTCCCAGCACACTTCTCCCTCACATCCTCCTTTCTGTTTCACCAGATGGAGAAAGTGTTGAAACACGATCGTGATCGTTGTTCTTACGGCACAACAACATGTTTGATGTTCACCGTCTGCCAGCATGGGGACCGGATGACAAGGTTAGAGGGTGGTAAGGGTTTAGTAGTAGTGAATATAAAAAGGTTGGCCAAGGCTATGTCTGAATAATAAGAGGACAGAGAAGTAACGTATTAATAATGCTTCCATTGTCAACATTTAACAAAAATATCTGATACCTACCTCTGTTGTAAAACATAAAGTCGGGAATCTGAATGGATAATATCATCTTTAAACACAGGAGGACATATTGAGATCCTGTAGAGTGACGTGGAGAGGCCTGTTGTTAGGGGGCCAGTACAGTGGACTGACTGCCTCTTCAGTGGTCTGGACCGTTGCTAGGGTGTTCTGGACGGCTGCTAGGGTGTTCTGGACGGTTGCTAGGGTGTTCTGGACGGTTGCTAGGGTGTTCTGGACGGTTGCTAGGGTGTGCTGGACGGTTGCTAGGGTGTTCTGCATGGTTGCTTGGGTTGTGCTGGACGGTAACTAGGGTTGTGCTGGACGGTAACTATGGTTTTCTGGACGGTTGCTAGGGTATTCTGGATGGTTGCTGGATGTTCTGAGTTTTAAGTGTAGGCTACTTAAAGTAGTGTTAGTATAAAGTATGAATGAGGGGCGAGTGGGGACGTTTAGGTAGACTAATAACAAAAATACATACGTTTGATAGATAATAGCAATCAGGCAGCTAAAGCTGCACACCTCATTAACATCATATTAACATTAGGACAAGTGTGTACGTAACACTGTACTTAGAGCAGGAACAAGGGACAACGGAGGAGAATACGGTAGCAGCGCCGCACAACACCTGTCCAAGACTGGTACACAACTCTGAAACACAACCAAAACCGCAGAACTGTTGCCTAGCAACACAGTTCTGGACAGACCTGGATAAAAAAATAAAAAAAAGGTGAACGCTCTGAAAGTAGAGCTGGTGCTTGTTTACGGCCTGACTCCATGTTTATAAATGTGAGGTAATCTTAGTTATGGATGGAGGCCCCCGGGGTCTGTCTCCGCCCGGCCTCAGCTGGAGGTCTGAGGTACCGGGGGGCTGCCGGTTGATTTATAACTCCTAACCTTCCCTGACGCTCCCCCCCCCCCCCCCCCCCCCTTAGAAACAGAGCCCTTCATAGTACGCCCGGCTGTGTGCCGCCGCCCGGCTGATCGAGGTCCGTGCTGGCGTCGGCCCGTAGTGGCGTCGGACGCCCGCGCCTCAAGGTCCTTTAGCCGGCTGGAACGGGCTGGAACGGGCTGGAACCGTCCTTGAGGCACAAGCGGCAGAGAGAACCCCAGACGAGGCATGGAGGCCGGCTAGCTCCGCAACGCCAGCCACCGTCCATCCTAGTTACTGTAGCGCTAGAGTGTTAGCCAATGAGGACGCGGCTGGACCACAGGCTACGCTCAGAGAAAACGAGACGTCTGCTACAGTCGGACACACACATTAGGGCCTAGCTAGGCTGTGTGGGTGTGTGTGTGTGTGTGTGTGGGGGGGGGGGGTTGTGGGTCTGGGTGTGTAGTATTGTGTGTGTGTGTGTGTGTGTGTGGTAGCGCGTGTGCGTGCGTGTGTGTGTGTGTGTGTGCGTGCGGTAGTGTGTGTGTGCGTGCGGTAGTGTGTGGTTGTGGTTGTGTGTGTGTGTGGTAGCGCGTGTGCGTGCGTGCGTGCGCGTGCGTGCGTGTGTGTGTGTGTGCGTGCGGTAGTGTGTGTGTGCGTGCGGTAGTGTGTGGTTGTGGTTGTGTGTGTGTGTGGCCCTGGCTCTCCCGCCGCTGTCCTCCTGGTAACGAGGTTAAACGGCGCCGCGGGCGCTAATGCAGCTATCAGGCTAGCGCCCGGGCGTGTCGGGGAAGCTCTCCGCCTCATGGACGAACTCTGGGAAGTGAAACGCAGACTTCAGCGAGATGCGGGCGTCCGTCCGCTCAGAGGAAGGGGAACACGCTGAACGGGAGCTCGCCGCGCCGGGACGAAGGCTGAAGGCTGTGGGGAACCTCCCACCATCCGGAGCTCATCTCTGCAGGGCCGCGTGCCGCTTTGCATCATGGGTATGTCCAGGTGTTCACAGGCTGTGGCCGTTTGGGTTGGTGCACTTCGTTCCCTCGTTCCCTAGTCCCTAAACAGTGCACTTTTTAGTGTTCCCTCTACGGGGAACACTATAGTGTTCTCTAATATACACACACGCACATACGCACACACATACAACCACACTCACACATATGCGCACACACACACACCAATGAACATGTACACACACATACGCACACAAACTCACGTATACACACATACACACGCATACACACAGATTTACATACCCACAGGTACGCCCACACATGCAGACGCACACTCACACACACATATACACACACACACACCCATACATATATGCACACACATTAACACACACAAACATGCACACAAAAACACACGCATGAACACGCACACCTATATACACACACACACACACCATAAGTCAGGGTTTGTGTGAAGCCTTACCTTCTTGAACTATAAATGTCAATTCACTTCATAAAACACACAATCATTTCATACTGCACCATCATTTCATAGTACACCATCTCATTCAGAGAGCAGAGGATCCCAGGGCAGGCTTCCCCTGCGCTCACAACTTCTTTATTTCTCTTATTTACTGTCGCAGATCACCTCCGCTCTACCCCATGAATCTGTGTTAGGACACGGCCATGGAATATTTATACGGGGAAGGCTCCGTTCCTATTCGTCTTAATTAGAGGTGCAGAATAATGCCGAGGTTTCCCCAGTGGTGCTGGTCTCCTGGAGCTGGTTCCTGAGCCTGCTGGACCTCACGCAGCAAATCAGAGACGCCTGAAGGCCGTCTCACCCCAGAGTCACTTCTAATGACGTCAGAAATCAGACCTCGTTTTAAAAAAACCATTTTTAAATCACATGTTTCACTGAGCTGTGAGACAGCCTAGGCGCGGGAGACAACCAGGGCAGTGAGACAGCACAGCCAGGGCGTTGAGACAGCCAAGGCAGGGAGACAGCCAGGGCAGTTCGCTAGTTTGAGTTTAGGAGCTAGGGCTGAGTGTTGGAGCTAGGTCGGCCCCCGGTGCCCTGGTGTGGTGTCTGAGGACGTCTGGACGGTCAGTGGTCCCTCCGTTGCTCTCTGACCTCCGGGCTCATCCAGGCGTCCGGGTGAGACGGTGATTCATGGTGTCATTGGAGAGCGTCCTTCTGCAGCCTCACTCGTTCATCACGGTGTCCCAGGACTGTGACGTGGTTTTGTCCCAGGAGGTCCTGGCCTGAGAGGATGATGAAGTCCTCCTGTTTACCCACACTTTGAAACTAATCTCAGGGCTGACTGTACGTTTACAGCCCGGGAATCCTTCTTCTTTATGGCTCTCTTTTTACAAACCGTGACTGCGTTATCCTGTTCCCCGTGGGCTCTGGACGGAGGAGGAGGTGAGGTTGTTGGGAGGAGAGGGGCTCCTGGTCCGCCTCCTCTTCTCCCTCTGGTCTCCTTCTGGTCTCCTTCTGGAGAGAGAGAGAGACAGTCTCTCACGGAGCTCTCTTTCTCTTCTCCAGCGGTGGAGTCTGGTCCATAGCGAGCACTGAAGCTGAATTCATCACAGTAATTGTGATAAATGTCTTCACAAATAAAGTTGACCTGCGTTGACTAGACACACGCCGCCGAGCAAAGCCGCTCCTTTGTGCGGCAACGATAAATTTAGAACAAGCCAACTCAGAGCAACACAGAGAAACATGTAAAATAATAAACGACCTTGTCGCCCAATGTTATTACTTGACATTAATGGAACAATGCATCACTTCCAGATCCTCCTGCAGCCTCATGCAGTCCCTCCTAGACTGCTAGTGTTCTGGTTCTCTCGATAAAGGTCTTGTGTTCCGACCCCACCACACTGACACTGCCTCACTTCAGCGCCAGCCTGGTCTCTCATCGGGATCATCAATTGATTATAAGAGGAAGGTAGAGAAAGCCTTTTGGTCGAGTTCAACCAAACATTGAATTGTTATAATTGGTCAAGAGCCTTCTATCTTGAGATGGGGAGATAGAGGGGAAGGGAATAGAGCTAGAACCAGCTCTGTCTCTCCTTCTGTGTGTCAGGGCCTAGAGCTCTAAGAGACACCAGCTCTGTCTCCATTTCTGTGTGTCAGGTTCTAGAGCTCTAAGAGACACCAGCTCTGTCTCTCCTGGGTTCTGTGTGTCAGGGCCTAGGAGACCCAGCTCTGTCTCTCCTGGGTGAATTCTGGGTGGCTGGGACTAGAGTTCTAAGAGACACCAGCTTTGTCTCTCCTGGGTGAATTCTGGGTGTCAGGGACTAGATGTGCTGGTGGCCTTCATGCATCCGATTACAGAGGATCGGAACACAGACACACACACACACACACACAGAAACATATTTATTCATGGGACGTTTTTACTCGACTCTCGGGATAAATAATAGGATCCTGTCACTTTCTATGTTAAATAAGGAGGGATCTTCCCAGGAATAGTTTGGTTTTTAACACTATCATTGGTGTTGTGCTGCTAATTCAAACGGATTGGAGCCCAGAAAATGGCTTTGAACAAACAAGAATAGATTACTGCATTAATGCCTTCATTGAAATCAGAACCATGAAAAGATGTGGAATTAATTGGAAAAATATAGATATTTGAAACTACGTCGTCCACGACCATTGAACAGATTTATTCATTTATATAAATGCTGACGGCCGATGGAAAGAAATATTTAAAGTCTTCAAGTTAGCTTATCTCTCAGACAATTCAAAAGACTAATTTGTCACTTCGAATATTAGTCTTCTGACACGATTCGCTGCCACATGTTTCAGTCTCAAAACAGTTTGACAGCGACTGGATGAAGAAGTTGGTCTGTCCGCCATACCGCCTCCCCCACCTTGTTCATCACAAACCATTTCCTCAGACAAAAAATGCTTTTGTGAATCTACGAAGAAGAACAAAAAAAAGAGGGCTTTCCGTCTCAAACGCTGCTTGTCAAGAGGCGTTTGAGTGGCAGAGATTGCCGAGGATAAGGATTCAGACCTCAAATTTCCAGCTCGTCGTACTTTGGCAAATCTGGCTTAGCAGCGATGCGTAGAGAGCTGTCGTCTGCTTCACCACAGAGGAAAGTTGGTCTCTCAGACCTCTCTGACAGCTCCTCACGCTCAACTTTCTGTTCAGCCGCGACCCGGAAGAGCTGACAACGCCCTGACCCGTGTACCTTGACCCCGTCTCTGTCTTCTCAATATCACTTGTCAAACTAACTCCTCGTTCCTGCTCATCCGTCTCTCCACGTCACCGGATCACTGCTGCTGGTAGGAGCCAGCGTCATCCACCTCCTCTCTGCTCCTTCTCCCGGCCAGAAGGGCGGAGGTGGAGAGGGTTCCTCTGCGTCGCTCCACCTCCTCACGCCTCCACCCCTAGAACCCGACCTGGGACCTCATGCCCACGCCTCTGTTGGTCTGTTTCACGAGGCCCCAGAGCGTCCCCCAGGCCCCACTGAGCTCTGAGTGCCAGTCCTCAGTGTACTGACGGATGCAGTACTGAGTGGCCTTTCTCTTCTTTTGCTTTAATTGGGTTTAATTAATGCTTTTTATCGTTTGATCGTGGTTTTTGCACACTTGTTGTGAACTCATTTTCCCTACAATGATGCTTCTTCTGTATTACAAAAGACATCCCATAATAACCAGCGGACAGAGCCTCCCTCTCTCCTCGGTGCTGCTCATCACCTTGGAGAGGGGGGGGGGGGGGTAGGGGGTTTCGCTTGTGTTGGCGGTGGGAGGGGGGGCTCGCTCTGTCTTGGCGGCGGCCGGCGGCGGCGGCGTTTGCCCGGCCGTCCGCAGCACATCTGGCTCTTCACGGGCTGATCGGATTCATCTGCTATTGTTTGATTCCATCCGAGGCCTTTGTTCCGGGCGTCAGCGCCGCCCCGGGTAATGGAGCGGTAGATCTCTGCCAGATGGCGGCCAGCCACCAGTCCTGGGGCCCGGAGACCGGACCGGGGAGGGAGTCAACCCGGCCGCGGAGAGACGGGCCAGAGGTTCTCTGGCTCCTCCTGATAGCGTTTAAATTCACCGTCTCCAGAACTCCTCCGCTTCCTCCTCCTATTTGCTCCTCGACTTTCAGCTCTTCAAAACCTCCCAGCAGCGTCAGCTACGTACAGTTCAGTCAGCGTCCCTCAGGAGCAGGTAGGAGTCAGGAGCTCCTCTAGGAGGTAGGAGTCTGGTAGGCTGAGGACACTAAGGAACAGGTAGGAGGCAGGAGCTCCTCCTCCAGGAGGTAGGCTGAGGACACTAGAAGGTAGGAGTCAGGAGCTCCTCTAGGACAGGGATGGGCAACTGGCGGCCCGCGGGCCGCATGCGGCATAATAATAATTGATCGAGTTACAGAAAACTCGGTCAAGAAAGATGAGAAGAATTCATAGAATTCGAAGGCAAACCCATGCGTCTAGTTTGCTTAGAAGCGATATCAGTCATTAAAGATATCCACTTAAGTCGCCACTACAACTACTACAACTGCTTGTTGGGTTTGAGTTCATTGAGTTGTTGCACTTAATGTTGGGCCACTGTTTTTCAGTTTTTTGACTTCATTGAATGATGATGTATGTGAGCCCTTTGCACTGATAAAAATACTGACCATTCATGTGGCTGTTTGAGCATGGAAAACATGAAATTAATGTATGTTGGTTCAATTAACATACCGTACATAGGTTATGATTCTGGATGATTTTTTAGGTAGTGGACATCCCCAAAAAGCACCAGAATACAGGAAATCATATCTACCAAATTCAAAATTGTGTAGCTTCTCTCTGCTCACGTTTAGTTGAAGTGTGCAGTCATGTGGCCCTCCGATGGTTATGATGAAAAATGTGGCCCTCTTTATCATGAAAGTTGCCCATCCCTGCTCTAGGAGGTAGGCTGAGGACACTAGTAGGTAGGAGTCAGGAGCTCCTCTAGGAGGTAGGAGTCTGCTAGGCTGAGGACACTAAGGAACATGTAGGAGGCAGGAGCTACTCCTCTAGGAGGTAGGCTGAGGACACTAGTAGGTAGGGGTTAGGAGGTAGGCTGAGGACACTAGTAGGTAGGGGTTAGAAGGTAGGCTGAGGACACTAGTAGGTAGGGGTTAGGAGGTAGGCTGAGGACACTAGTAGGTAGGGGTTAGAAGGTTTAAAGGTAGGCTGAGGACACAGGAGAAGGTAACCCTACTGACATAGTGGTTAAACTAGTTCTAAAAGTAACTCATACTAGTATGATAATTGTTTACATATGCAAATGTTGACAGTTCATCACTTGTACAGACATGTAGTCATATAGTGCCGCCTGTTTAACTGAAGAGTTCTATCTCCATATCTGTCTGCTTCATGGAGCTATGTATTCGTGTATTCATGTCTTCATGTCTTGCTATAGTGCTGAAAGAATACTTCAGATGTGATATTAAACCGATACAAATTATGTACATTCATGCATTCAAATATGCATGTATTCCGATCTACTTACAGTTGTGTGCGCATGCCTGAGCGTGTAATGGGTGCGCATGTGTTTGTATGTGTGTGTGTGTGTGTGCGGTCATGCTGCGTGTGTGTGCGCGCGTGTGTGTGTGCATGTGTTAATGTGTGTGTGTGTCTGTGTCTGTGTGTATGTGTGTGCGCGTGTGTGCATGTGTTAATGTGTGTGTGTGTCTGTGTCTGTGTGTGTGTGTGTGTGTGCGCGTGTGTGCATGTGTTAATGTGTGTGTGTGTGTGTGTGTCCTGACAAGCTAATCAGCCCTGGCGGCGCTCCAGAGGAGCTGCTCACTCTGAGCTCCGTTAATAAAGCAGAGATATGCTGAAGGTTATTAGTGCTGATGTAACGCTGTACCCCACCACACACACCTACAGCCTCTCTCTCTCTCTCTGTCTGTCTGTCTGTGTCTCTCTCTCTCTGTCGCTCTCTCCCTCTCTCCTCCACCTCTCTCTCTCTCTCCTCCACCTCTTTCTCTCCCCTCCACCTCTCTCTCCCCTCCACCTCTCTCTCTCCTCCACCTCTCTCTCTCTCCCACTTATCTCTCTTTCGCTCTCTCTCTGTCTCTCTTTCTCTCTCCTCCACCTCCCTCTCACTCGCTCTCTCTCTCTCTGTCTCTCTTTCTCTCTCCTCCACCTCTCTCTCCCTCTCTCTCTCTCTCCTCTCCCTTCCAGTATTGCTCTGGGATAGAGCAGTAGTACTGTGAGATTATTTATTATATATAATGACAGACTGAGGCGGTATTTTCTTTGGATGTTAATTTTTAAATCATAGCTTGCATAATTTCTTGGAAAATTTGAGGTCAACCAATTATAATCAATAATGAATGTAATTGGCTCATCGCTGGGATGTTATTTATTTATTATGTGTAATTACAGAGCTGTTTTTCCATGTTGTCATAACTGGAAGTGGAACTGCTTTCAGTTGCACTGCTGTCCATAGAATAGAGTACAGTACAGAAGGGTTTTACTGTAGAGTAATAAAGGGTTTTACTGGGGAGTACTGAAGGGTTTTACTGTAGAGTACTGAAGGGTTTTACTGTAGAGTAATGAAGGGTTTTACTGTCAAGTAATGAAGGGTTTTACTGTAGAGTACTGAAGGGTTTTACTGTAGAGCAAAGAAGGGTTTTACTGTAGAGTAATAAAGGGTTTTACTGTAGAGTAATAAAGGGTTTTACTGTAGAGCAATGAAGGGTTTTACTGTAGAGTAATAAAGGGTTTTACTGTAGAGTAATAAAGGGTTTTACTGTAGAGCAATGAAGGGTTTTACTGTAGAGCAATGAAGGGTTTTACTGTGGAGTACTGAAGGGTTTTACTGTAGAGTAATAAAGGGTTTGACTGTAGAGTAATAAAGGGTTTTACTGTAGAGCAATGAAGGGTTTTACTGTAGAGTAATAAAGGGTTTTACTGTAGAGTAATAAAGGGTTTTACTGTAGAGTAATAAAGGGTTTTACTGTGGAGTACTGAAGGGTTTTACTGTAGAGTAATAAAGGGTTTTACTGTAGAGTAATGAAGGGTTTTACTGTAGAGTAATGAAGGGTTTTACTGTAGAGTAATGAAGGGTTTTACTGTAGAGTACTGAAAGGGTTTTACTGTAGAGTAATAAAGGGTTTTACTGTAGAGTACTGAAAGGGTTTGACTGTAGAGTAATGAAGTGTGTTTTATTGTAGTGTAGAGTAATGTTTAGTATAGTTGGACAATATTGATTTCAATCAGAGTGGAGAAAGATATTCGACTAGATAAAAGAGAAATAGGATTCTTAGTATAAGTTTGTCAATACTGTGCTTCACTTAGTCGGGTAAGGGTTGGACAGTGTCTTCAGATACATGCACTAGGCTGCTAGGGGTTGGACAGTGTCTTCAGATACATGCACTAGGCTGCTAGGGGTTAGACAGTGTCTTCGTATACATGTCACTAGGCAGCAGGTAGGGGTTGGACAGTGTCTTCAGATGCATGTCACTAGGCAGCAGGTAGGGGTTAGACAGTGTCTTCAGATGCATGTCACTAGGCAGCAGGTAGGGGTTAGACAGTGTCTTCAGAAACTTGTCAGTAGGGAGCAGGTTGGGGATAGACAGTGTTTTCAGAAACATGTCGGTAGGGAGCAGGTAAGGGTTAGACAGTGTCTTCAGATGCATGTCACTCAGGAGCAGGTAGGGGTTAGATAGTGTCTTCAGACACATGTCACTCAGGAGCAGGTAGGGATTGGACAGTGTCTTCGTGGAGTGCTGAGGAGCACTCCTAAAGAAGTGCATGTGTTGGCATGACTACTACTACTAATAATATTCTAATCAGCGTTCCTCTGGCCTGGTTCGCTGTGATTACGTCTGTTATGATCCAGACCTCGCCGGGCCCTGGTCACTACCTCCGCACGTCAGGCTGTGTGGATGGAGAACACATTCTGGAACATTCTCTGGCCTCCGGAACGCTTGGACACCGCAGTCTGTGTTTTCGTATCATCAGTCTTCTGCAGACGTCCATGGTGCGAGTTCAAAGCGAGCTGTTAAATATTTGATTTGAGTGTAAGAAATCAGTGGAGGAAAAGTCAATGCATAACCTTTCTCTCTCTCCCTCTCTCTCTCTATCTCTCTCTCCCTCTCTCCCTATCTGTCTCTGTCTCTCTCTCTCTCTCTCTCTCTCTCTCTCCCTCTCTCTCCCTATCTGTCTCTGTCTCTCTCTCTCTCTCTCTCTCTCTCTCTCTCTCTCTCTCTCTCTCTCTCCCCCTCTCTCCCTCTCTCCCCTGCGGCAGTATTGACCCGCTTTCTCTCCAGCCAATCAGATTGACATGAATTAAGAGCAAATGAACGCCTCGGTCCTGAACCTGAGGAGGCGGCCGGCCGCGTGTGGCCTTGTCTCTCTTCCTCTCTCCTCTCTCACTCTACCTGTAACACTCTACCGTAACACTCTACCCGTAACACTCTACCGTAACACTGCCCCCCGTAACACTGCCCCCCGTAACACTGCCCCCCGTAACACTGCCCCCCGTAACACTCTACCGTAACACTCTACCCCCCGTAACACTCTACCCCCCGTAACACTCTACCCCCCGTAACACTCTACCGTAACACTCTACCCCCCGTAACACTCTACCCCCCGTAACACTCTACCGTAACACTCTACCCCCCGTAACACTCTACCCCCCGTAACACTCTACCGTAACACTCTACCCGTAACACTCTACCCACACTCTACCCCCCGTAACACTCTACCCCCCGTAACACTCTACCCGTAACACTCTACCCCCCGTAACACTCTACCCGTAACACTCTACCCGTAACACTCTACCCCCCGTAACACTCTACCGTAACACTCTACCCCCCGTAACACTCTACCGTAACACTCTACCGTAACACTCTACCGTAACACTCTACCCCCCGTAACACTCTACCCCCCCGTAACACTCTACCCCCCGTAACACTCTACCCCCCCGTAACACTCTACCCCCCCGTAACACTCTACCCCCCCGTAACACTCTACCCCCCGTAACACTCTACCCCCCCGTAACACTCTACCCCCCCGTAACACTCTACCCCCCGTAACACTCTACCCGTAACACTCTACCGTAACACTCTACCCGTAACACTACCCGTAACACTCTACCCCCCGTAACACTCTACCCGTAACACTCTACCGTAACACTCTGCCCCCCGTAACACTCTACCCCCCGTAACACTCTACCCCCCGTAACACTCTACCGTAACACTCTACCCGTAACACTCTACCCCCCGTAACACTCTACCCCCCGTAACACTCTACCGTAACACTCTACCCGTAACACTCTACCCCCCGTAACACTCTACCCGTAACACTCTACCCCCCGTAACACTCTACCCGTAACACTCTACCCCCCGTAACACTCTACCTGTAACACTCTACCGTAACACTCTGCCCCGACTGCGGCCCCTCCGGCACTCTTTAGTTGTTTTTCCGGGGATTGTGCAATGTCATCACAACATTGCCACGCTCAGCCATTAAACACTCATCCATTTTTAACAAGCCTCCCGA
The DNA here is from genome assembly GCF_031168955.1 of Gadus macrocephalus. Classification (NCBI taxonomy): domain Eukaryota; kingdom Metazoa; phylum Chordata; class Actinopteri; order Gadiformes; family Gadidae; genus Gadus; species Gadus macrocephalus. The sequence continues at coordinate 2,597,401 of NC_082402.1, forward strand.
CGTGGCCTCCCCTGACTACCCCCTACACCAACCTCCCCCCCCCCGTTCAACCTCCCCTTCCCCCTCAGATGCTGCAGACTGCTGCTGCGGAGGAGGACTTCTGAAGTCCAGCCAGCGATGCTGAAGGTGTTTACTTCTTGTAAAGGAGGCTGTGGTCCTAAAAAAGCAATCCAGGATGTCTTCAGCGATCCCTCCCCCTCCCCCTCCCTCCCCTCCCTCTCCTCTACTCCCTCAACACCCTCGGTGTTCTGGTGAATCTATTAAGAAAAGCAAAACACAAACAGAGACCCACCAAGCCCCCCTCCCCCCAGAAGACCAGACCCTGATGATTCAGCGCAATGCATGGCATGCATGCACCACCTCCACCTACACACCACCAGTCATCCACCACCTCCACCTCCACCACCACCTCCATCTCCACATCACCTCCACATCACCAGTCCTCCACCACCACCACCACCTCCATCACCCACCACATTCCCCTCTAAACCCAGCCACCTCCACCCCCTCTTCACCAACGGCCCCACCTACTGCCTCCACCTCCACCAGTCCTGTGTGATGGTGCGGCGCAGCACGTTTGTGTCTCTCTTTTTACCAACCTCATGAACAGACTCTCTCTCTCTCTCTCTCTCTCTCTCTCTCTCTCTCCCCCCCCCCCCCCCTCTCTCTCTCTCTCTCTCTCTCTCTCTCTCTCTCTCTCTCTCTCTCTCTCTCTCTCTCTCTCCCCCCCTTCTCTCTCTCCTCTCTCTCTCTCTCTCTCTCTCTCTCTCTCTCTCTCTCTCTCTCTCTCTCTCTCTCTCACTGAAACAGGATTTTGGTAACAAGGCCTGTTTAATCTAAAGGTTAACTGGAACCTTCCCAGTTAGGCAGTGAGGTGGCCAGCGCTCCCACAATAAACCAGTTGGGATTAGTGTGAGCTGAAGCCAGCCTCCGTTCTGGAGGCTTCTCTCTTTTCCGAGCCGAGCCGCGTTAGAAAGAAGGTCTCAAATTAAACTACTTTGACCTTTGTAACGTGACAGACCAGTTCTCATTACTCTGAGAGGATCGACGTCCGGGGAATACAGAACTACCACTGGTGCTCACGCCGCTAACAGCTGCTAAGCTAAGGTGACGCTAACGCCATCCAGCTGGCCTCCTGGTCCTGCTGCTGCTCCTCCTAGCTGCTCCTCCTCCTAGCTGCTCCTCCTCCTAGCTCCACCTCCTAGCTCCACCTCCTAGCTCCTCCTCCTAGCTGCTCCTCCTAGCTGCTCCTCCTCCTAGCTCCATCTCCTAGCTCCACCTCCTAGCTCCTCCTCCTAGCTGCTCCTCCTCCTAGCTCCACCTCCTAGCTCCTCCTCCTAGCTGCTGCTCCTCCTAGCTGCTGCTCCTCCTAGCTGCTCCTCCTAGCTCCTCCTCCTAGCTGCTGCTCCTCCTAGCTCCTCCTCCTAGCTGCTCCTCCTCCTAGCTGCTCCTCCTAGCTCCTCCTCCTAGCTCCTCCTCCTAGCTGCTCCTCCTCCTAGCTGCTCCTCCTAGCTCCTCCTCCTAGCTGCTCCTCCTCCTAGCTGCTCCTCCTAGCTACTCCTCCTCTTAGCTCCTCCTCCTAGCTCCTCCTCCTAGCTGCTACTCCTCCTAGCTCCTCCTCTTAGCTCCTCCTCCTAGCTGCTCCTCATAGCTCCTCCTCCTAGCTCCTCCTCCTAGCTCCTCCTCCTAGCTGCTCCTCCTCCTAGCTCCTCCTCCTAGCTGCTCCTCCTCCTAGCTCCTCCTCCTAGCTCCTCCTCCTAGCTGCTCCTCCTAGCTCCTCCTCCTAGCTGCTCCTCCTCCTAGCTGCTCCTCCTAGCTACTCCTCCTCTTAGCTCCTCCTCCTAGCTCCTCCTCCTAGCTGCTACTCCTCCTAGCTCCTCCTCTTAGCTCCTCCTCCTAGCTGCTCCTCCTAGCTCCTCCTCCTAGCTACTCCTCCTAGCTCCTCCTCCTAGCTCCTCCTCCTAGCTGCTCCTCCTCCTAGCTCCTCCTCCTAGCTGCTCCTCCTCCTAGCTGCTCCTCCTCCTAGCTCCTCCTCCTCTTAGCTCCCAGGTAGGGGGCCGGTATTGGGGGATTGAAGCCCAGTACCTTTCGGCCTGGACTCGAACACCGTAACCCCAGCGCTGAGTCCGGGCTCCGGTGGGTAGGAACCACCAGCTGAGGAGGGGAACACGTTCTACAGGTACGGCCATGAGGAGGGGAACACGTTGTACAGGTACGGCCATGAGGAGGGGAACACGTTCTACAGGTACGGCCATGAGGAGGGGAACACGTTGTACAGGTACGGCCATGAGGAGGGGAACACGTTCTACAGGTACGGCCATGAGGAGGGGAACACGTTGTACAGGTACGGCCATGAGGAGGGGAACACGTTGTACAGGTACGGCCATGAGGAGGGGAACACGTTGTACAGGTACGGCCATGAGGAGGGGAACACGTACAGGTACGGCCATGAGGAGGGGAACACGTTGTACAGGTACGGCCATGAGGAGGGGAACACGCGTTCTACAGGTAGACCCGTCATGTGGAGGCCGACTCGGCGGTACTGATGAGGCTTCAGGGCTCTGAGGCGCAGCGTGTGAGGAGCTCGCTGTCATCTCAGGGCGGGCCAGGTAATTGGACGACTATCCTCTTGCACCATGAGTTCCTTGCAGACGGGCGTGTGGGAAGCGGCGAGGTTGCGGCAGGAAGATGCATGGCCCTCTCCTTAAACGCCCCATTAGGTTTCCGAATATGGGATTATGAAGGCCCTCATTAGTCAGAGCCTTCGTCGGCCTGACACGCTGCATCTCCGGGGGGGCCGCCTCCTCCTCTTCGTCAGGGCCCGGGACCTGTGCTTAAACGCCAGCCGCCCAGGACGGGGACCCCCACCACCACGGTGAGTAATGTGTGGTCCAGGAGCACCCGGGGCCCCGCTGCTCTGGACGGGCCCCTCCGAGGCGGGGTCACCGCCGTCCTGCGGCTCTGAAGGGCGGGACGGGCCCCTCCGAGGCGGGGTCACCTGAAGGGCGGGACGGGCCCCTCCGAGGCGGGGTCACCACCGTCCTGCGGCTCTGAAGGGCGGGACGGGCCCCTCCGAGGCGGGGTCACCTGAAGGGCGGGACGGGGCCACCTCTGCCTCATCACTCACGGCTGAAACCGTGGAGCGACGTCAAAACGTAGACTATAGAGCCGTGGAGGTGTTAGGATCATATACGTCAGTAGGATCATCATGTTATATATATATATCTACGTTATTGAAAGTCAAAGGAAACGGAGCAGTACGAAGGCATTTAATATGAAGGATACTTTTTATAACGTCAGTAGGAGGTCCCATGTGGTCCAGGGACTACAGCGTTGGAAAAATGGGGGTCTCACGCCCCCCCCCACTCCCAGGGACAGCCATTGATCTCTGCCTCTCAGCGCCTTCCTGTCAATCATTCATCGCCCCGGCGGCTGATCGATAGAATAGACCCCTTGATCGTCTCCCCTCCCAATAAGGATCCATGAGCTGAGCTCCTGGTGGCAGCCGGCACGTCGATGGTGGAACCTTGAAGTGAAGTTCAGACTGAACAACGTTTCGGCTCGTCAGCTCGTTCCCCGGTCGGCTCGTTGGCCTCTGAAGCTGTCTTTGTAAATCAAGTCATCAGTGTCATCAAGTCTTGAGAGGACCAACGCTGCCTTCCAAAGCGACTGACGGTGAACTCAGATGCATGTCGTTAAGGCGCAGGTAGGGGTTAGACAGTGAGTTCAGATCCATGTCATAAAGGAGCAGGTAGGGGGTAGACAGTGAGTTCAGATCCATGTCATAAAGGAGCAGGTAGGGGGTAGACAGTGAGTTCAGATGCATGTCGTTAAGGAGCAGGTAGGGGTTAGACAGTGAGTTCAGATCCATGTCATAAAGGAGCAGGTAGGGGGTAGACAGTGAATTCAGATCCATGTCATAAAGGAGCAGGTAGGGGGTAGACAGTGAGTTCAGATGCATTTGGTTAAGGAGCAGGTAGGGCTTAGAGGCATTTTGCTCATGGATCAAACCTGACTCTATACCCTTCTGTACACTTGCTCTCTTATTCAATCAAAAATAATCCAAACCTGTTTAGTCCCGCCCTTACATCCTGTGCTACTGCCCCCTCTCTGTAGGTTGTAGAACTGCACTGCCCCACAAATCCCTGCGTGGAATGCAAACTTTAGATTTAATCACAATTTTTGTTTGTTTTAAACGAATTGGCATTGGTCCCCCCTTGCCAAATTCTGTCCACGCAGATTTCTCACCATGAGAGGCGACGGACATTAGTTCAGCTGCTTGGCACTGAGAGTGGTTCCTCCAAAGTGTTGTCAGACCGTGGAGGTATTAGGATAAGTGGTGCAGCGGACGCCCGGCAGCGGCTTGGCGCTCCACATCTCAGGGCACATCTCAGGGCACATCTCCCTGCTTATGAGGATCCTGTCAGGTGGACGTTTGTTTTGCTACTCAGTTACTCTTAAGAGGACACGTTTTTATGTGTTGTCGTAAAGTTGACGTTTGCTAAAGAGATGTTGACACTCATTTAAAAAGGGGCCGGACTAAGCTGAAGATTTGGCTCCTCCGTTACCTTCTTCTGTGGTGTTTGTCCTTCGAGGTAGAGTTTTAAAAAAAGGCAAGGGCTGACAAACAAGAATGAATCTGGAATATTAATCAATGTGACTTATATATTTAAAAACAGAATTGGAGGAATTTAAATATGTTGAGGTAATACAAATGTGTCAGGAATCTATTTTTTCTCCGTCTCTACCTCTCCTCGTCTCAGTCTCTCCCCCTCTCTTCATCTCTTCCTCTCTCTGTCCCGGCCTCTCCATCTCTCTCTTCCTCTCTATCTCAACAATGAGTCACTCCGTCTCCCTCTCTCCCCCGTCCCCGTCTCCCTCTCTCTCCCTCCCTCTCCCTCCCCCGTCTCTGACTCCGTCTCCCTCTCTCTCTCTGTCTCTCTCTCCCCGTCTGACTCTCCCTCTCTCTCCCTCCCCATCCCCGTCTCCCGCCCTCTCCCTTCCCGTCTCCCTCTCCCTTTCTCTCCCCCTCGTCTCAGACTCTGTCGCCTTCTCTCCCTCCCCCCCCCCAAACTCTGACACGTCTCTCTCTCCCTTTATTGTTCTCTCCATCTCTTTCCCGCTCCCCACTTTCTCTATTTCAACACGTTTCCCCGACCTCAGTGAACCGCGCTGAGCTCTCTATAGTTCCAGTCACGGTGTTCAGGGCTCCCTTTAAGTCTTCATCACAAGACGTTTTAAAAGCTCTATTAATGGATGTCGCTTCAAGTTTTTCCCTGCGTCGTCTGCGTCTGAATTGAGGTCAAAGCGTGTTCATTTATTTGGGGATTGCTCCACCAACGGTTTCCTGTGAACACATGATTAAGGAGCCGCTGATCAGACGCTGGTTCATTTCAGCAAGTCATTTTTTCTGAGAACAACATGTTGTCCTGTTGTCAGCATCTCTTTGAAGCTGTGAGCCTCGTTCTTCAGACCAGATGGGTTCCCTCACTGGTTCTCCTAGAGAGCAGCGATGGTACAGGCGGAAGCGGAGCTGTTCAGGTCTCATCATCGCTCTTTAGCAGTAACAAATTCAGCTATGTTTTGATGAGCTCTCGTGTTTGACGGACAGAACGGGAAAGATAGGGATATAGAGAGAGAGACTTAAAGAGTGGCTTCTGACCAGCTCTCAGCCGGACCGTGTGATTGGTTAGAAGGTAAAGGAGGTACACCCACTGTGGCCAATTAGATCCTAAATAATCAGATCAGCAACCTCCACTCCCTGTGTTTCACCCTAACATCCTGTTCTTGTTTAAAAAGGTCACATTATGGATGTTAGATCCGCTCAGATCCGCTTTACCGGAGAACACCTCTGTGATCATGTTGTGTTCGTTTGGAGAGAACCTCAATGTATTGTTACCCCCTCGTGGAGAATTGTTTTTGGCGGTGTGTTGATCCTTACCTCGAGGACGGCTTTGTGTTCAGAGACGCACTCTCCCTGAACCCAGGGTGTCATAATCACCTTGCTTTCAGCTCCATTTCATATTTCTTTGGGTGTGCGAGCTGCCACATAAGCCCCGTTCCAGCGCGGATGGGAGAGTGTTTTTAGGAAACTGGGTTAGCCGTCAGCCAGGCTCTTGAAATCCCCTGCTCTTGACACTCTCTCTGAACCCGTCCTATTAACAGAGGATTACCGGGAGGCGGCCATGTTGTCTTGACGAGGGAATAGAGCCCAACATCTGAGCCGGGATGATTGCATCGCTTCCCGCTCTTTTTTAATTGCTCCAGTATCAAGCCGGCCGCTTTCAAGACGCGCCAAGCGCGCCCGGACGCCCAGTGAACGTCTGCTCGCTACGAGGCTGTAGTCACACTGTGGAGGACAGACAGACGCACGGAAACATATCAGCTTTATGGCGCGGAAATAATGTGCTAATGCAGTACGGATGGGGTGGGGGCCGACGCTGTTTATTTGAAGTTGAAAAAATAGAATACACTTGTACCAATTTCACAGGCAGCCTTTGTAATGTGGCGTATTTACATGACAGAATGCTTTAATTTAGTTTTTATGGACTTGGGTAAACATTAGAACCTGCTCTCTCTGCTTGAGCAACGGCAGCAAGAATCCTGCAACTTATTTGTTTCGCTTCTCACTGTGAATATTACTCAGAATGGTGGTGTGTGTGTGCGCGCTGTGTGTACTTAGTGAGTGTGCGTTCTGTGGGCTTAGTGTGAGGCAGCAGCGGCAGTGTCGGTGTGTGTTGTGTGTACGTCTGGTGTGTGTGCTTGAGTGTGTGTGTACTGTAAGGCAGCAGTGTAGGGGTGTGTTGTTTGTGTTTGTGTGTCTGGTGTGTGTGCGTGGTGTGTGTATATAGTGTGTGTGTGTGTGTGTGTGTGTGTGTGTGGGGGTAGTCTGAGGGAGCAGCGTAGGTGTGTGTTGTGTGTGTGTGTGTGTAGTGTGACGCAGTGTAGGGGTTTGTTGTGTGTCTGTGTGTGTGTGAGTGTGTGTACATAGTGAGTGTGTGCACTGTAGTGAGAGGCAGCGTAGTGGTGTGTGTTGTGTGTGTGTGTGTGTTTTAAGTTTATGTGTGTGGTGTGTGTATGGTGTGTGTGTTCTATTTGTGTAGGGGTGTGTTGTGTGAACTCCAGCCTCTAATTCATTTCTAGGGCCCATTAACAGGGGAGCCCTGCCGTGTGTTTAGAGAAACGCCAGGTTCAGCTCCTCCTGTCGGCACTAATTACACCATCAGTGAGATGAATGGCTCTGTGATCGCCATGCCTCCTATTTTATCACACATATAGACTATTGCCAATAGCAATTAATACACAAAGTACACAAACACAATCGCGCTCCCGTAATCTCACGCCTGATATGTTAACGCACCAGTTTTACGACAAAAGAGAGCAAGAAAGTACCGTTAAATCTGTTCCCTGTGAATCCCTGCGACGGCCAACACCGTCGTATCGTCTGCAACCTGACACCGCGACCCCTGACCCTTCACGCCCTAACCCCTGACGCCCCAAAACACCCTGACCCTTGACCTACTGACCCCTTATGTCCTGACCCCCTGACCCCTGACCTCCGCGTCCTGACCTGCCGTCATGGTTGACTGGTTGAGTCAGAGCTGACGTGATGACCGCCTGTTTTCTCAGCCTCCTGTCATGGCCTCGTCAATAATTCACCTGGACGTCCCCAGGTGAGATCCCCTCGTTAGCCCGCTACACAGAGGCACACATCTCTTATTGAGAGAGAGAGAGAGAGAGAGAGAGAGAGAGAGAGAGAGAGAGAGAGAGAGAGAGAGAGAGAGAGAGAGAGAGAGAGAGAGAGAGAGAGAGAGAAGGGAGAGAAGGGAGAGGGGGGGGGAGAGAGAGAAGGGAGAGGGGGGGAGAGAGAGAGAAGAGAGGGGGGGAGAGAGAGAGAGAGAGAGAGGGGGGGGGGAGAGAGAGAGAGATAGCTCGTGAGCTCTGCACCCCATACTAGGACGAGGAGTGAACACTCCCCCAACACAAACGCCATGCTTGGAGTGCCTTGAAGAGCACTATATAAATGCATTGTATTATTATTATTTCTACGGCGGAGGCGGGCTGGGGAGACCTGGTTCTCTTGTATGCGGTGTGTTCTCTGGTGTACGGTGGGTTCTCTGTTATACGGTGGGTTCTCTGAACGCCTGCTTTACGCTTTTCTCTGAGCTCACTACTGCACCGTCCTCCTCAGGAAACACAGGCAGCAGTCGTACTGCGAACTGACTGGTTTGAGTCCTACACAAAAGGCATGATCATTACGCTGCACATGATGACCGGTCCTACTGCAGCCGATCAACTGAGCTCCTCGCCGTTCCACTGGAACCCAGAGGAGCTAGGTTTGAGCGGTTCGGGTTGAGCTAGGTGAGAGAGCTTCGGGTTGAGCTAGGTGAGAGAGCTTCGGGTTGAGCTAGGTGAGAGAGCTTCGGGTTGAGCTAGATGAGAGAGCTTCTGGTTGAGCTAGGTGAGAGCGGTTCGGGTTGAGCTAGATGAGAGAGCTTCGGGTTGAGCTAGGTGAGAGCGCTTCGGGTTGAGCTAGATGAGAGCGCTTCGGGTTGAGCTAGGTGAGAGAGCTTCTGGTTGAGCTAGGTGAGAGAGCTTCTGGTTGAGCTAGGTGAGAGCTTCTGGTTGAGCTAGGTGAGAGAGCTTCTGGTTGAGCTAGGTGAGAGCGCTTCGGGTTGAGCTAGGTGAGAGCGCTTCGGGTTGAGCTAGGTGAGAGAGCTTCGGGTTGAGCTAGGTGAGAGCGGTTCTCCTCTCTCTGTTCTGAAAGCTGACAGTGAGCCATCTTTTGAGGCCTGGTTTCAGTTACAATCACAGGGGAATAGTTCAGTTTTCCTGTAAATTTTCTCGTACTTAACGTAGTTACCAGTTACCACTAATTAGGTACTTTTTATTATTCAAGACATACTGATGAGGAACCAACCCGTCCTTATCTCTGAAGTTCGTGAGCAGCATCTTCGGATAGTCATAAAACAAAATGGCGTCTCTCTTCGGCCGGGGAGCCGGTGGGTGGCGTTGAGGGTGGGGGTCTTTTAATCCCACCACCCAGGACCCCCTGGTGTGTGGGGTCCGCCGCGGCCCACCCAACATCCCTTTGATCCCTGCTTTCAGGGATGCTCGCTGAGTCATTGTTTGGCGAGACTATATAAAGCATAAGCCCTTAATCTCTCCCCGTCACGCTCGCTCATAACATCCCGGCGCTCCGTGGTAGCCCCCCGCCGCCCGGGACACCTCTGGGCGGCGGCGGGGGGGTGGGGGGGGGGGGGGGGCTGCTGATCTGCTGTCAGAAGAGGGGAAGCAAACGGCACCGGACGTGGCGGCGACCAGAGGAGGGAGACGTGCTGCTGCTCCTCTGAACTGGAATGCTTGAGCATCCAGAGTTGAGCCACTTCCTGTGTGTCCCAGAGAGTGTGTGGCTGCGGGCGTCCCGATCCCAGCAGGTGAAGGCAGCGCCGACGTGGCGCCGCCGGGGTTACGTCATGTCTGCGACTCTCGCCGACTCTGTGTGTCTCTGCCTCCCTCTGTGACCGCCCTCGCTCTCCTTCTCACGCTCTCCCTCTGTACATCAGCTCCCTCTCAACCCCCCCCATCTCCCTCCTCTATCCCTCCAGACCCCTTTCCTCCCTCTCTCCCTCCCTCCCTCCCTCACTCCCTCCCTCACTCTAGCTGGCTCTCTCTCCTTCTCATCTCTGTCTCTCCTGCTCAGCGTTTTTCCTGATTCTTTTCATCATGCACTCAGAGAGACAGACCTGCAGTAAGGACGGACCAGGAAGGAGGAATGCTGCACACCCTATCTTAACCTGTCTGCCTGCTCTGGTTTCTTACACCCGTCTGTCATGCCTATCAGATACACCTGTCTGTCTGCACGCTCTGTTCTCCTTGCAGCCATCTTGGTTCTGTCTTGGTTCTCTCTCGGAACCCTCTTAGTTCCTTCTCCGTTCCCTTTTGGTTCTGTCTTGGTTCCCTGTTGGTCTGATATATGGGTGGGCTCGACTGATCATCTCCCTGATCATTCCTTGTATTTCCTTCGCCATACTGCTTCATGTCTGAAGTCCATGTTTCCTGTGGCTGGGGAGCAAGTTCAGTGAAGGGCTGTGTTGAACTTGCAGGTGTGCACGCCCCTTCCCCTCACCTGGTTGGACGTCTAGCAGAAGGTACACGCCCCTTCCTCTCACCTGGTTGGTCGGCTAGCAGAAGGTACACGCCCCTTCCCCTCACCTGGTTGGTCGTCTAGCAGAAGGTACACGCCCCTTCCTCTCACCTGGTTGGTCGGCTAGCAGAAGGTACACGCCCCTTCCCCTCACCTGGTTGGTCGTCTAGCAGAAGGTACACGCCCCTTCCTCTCACCTGGTTGGTCGTCTAGCAGAAGGTACACGCCCCTTCCTCTCACCTGGTTGGTCGGCTAGCAGAAGGTACACGCCCCTTCCCCTCACCTGGTTGGACGTCTAGCAGAAGGTACACGCCCCTTCCTCTCACCTGGTTGGTCGGCTAGCAGAAGGGACACGCCCCTTCCCCTCACCTGGTTGGTCGTCTAGCAGAAGGTACACGCCCCTTCCCCTCACCTGGTTGGTCGTCTAGCAGAAGGTACACGCCCCTTCCCCTCACCTGGTTGGTCGTCTAGCAGAAGGTACACGCCCCTTCCTCTCACCTGGTTGGTCGGCTAGCAGAAGGTACACGCCCCTTCCCCTCACCTGGTTGGTCGTCTAGCAGAAGGTACACGCCCCTTCCTCTCACCTGGTTGGTCGGCTAGCAGAAGGTACACGCCCCTTCCCCTCACCTGGTTGGTCGTCTAGCAGAAGGTACACGCCCCTTCCTCTCACCTGGTTGGTCGTCTAGCAGAAGGTACACGCCCCTTCCCCTCACCTGGTTGGTCGTCTAGCAGAAGGTACACGCCCCTTCCTCTCACCTGGTTGGTCGTCTAGCAGAAGGTACACGCCCCTTCCCCTCACCTGGTTGGTCGTCTAGCAGAAGGTACACGCCCCTTCCCCTCACCTGGTTGGTCGTCTAGCAGAAGGTACACGCCCCTTCCCCTCTCCTCCCTCCCCCGGTTGAGTGTCTGAACACGTAAAGAGGGGGGGCGTTGCCGTGGTTTCCGGGCTGTCACTCCACTCCGTGCGGCGCCGGCTGGCTGTCAGACGGAGATGCACATCAGATGCCCGCAGTAGCGGAGCGGAAGACCGCGGCCGCGCATCAAACCGCAGAACCTCTCTCTCTCCGGCTGCTCTCCAGCACGTTGACCCAGACAGGACAGCTCCGCCCCCCCCTCCACCAAGGGCACCGCAGTACTATAGAGCACAGGACAGCCCCCCCCCCCCCTCCAGCAAGAGCACTCAGTACCAGAGAGCAGAGGTGGGGGCGGCGAGAAGGACAACAAACACCGGGAGCCCACGCTCCCGGTGTTTGTTGTACTAAATATGTCTAAGCACTGGGAAGCTCCTGTTCTTCTGGAGGAGGGACAGGTTCTTCTGGAGGGGGGGCAGGTCCTCCTGGAGGGGGGGCAGGTCCTCCTGGAGGGGGGGCAGGTCCTCCTGTGGGTTGAGGAGACCCGTCTGGCCCTCCTGGTGCTTTAGAGCAGTCTTTCCCAATGACTGGGTCGCGATGCACACGTGGGTCGCGGGAGATTGTATTTGGGTCGCCAAAAAAAATTTAACTTTTTTCTTTCACTGAAATACTTTGGCACTCATTTGGCATCTATCTCTACAGTTTCAGTTTTGACTGTCTTACTTCTTGCTACTGAGACACCTGAATTTCTCCCCTGGGGGATTAATAAAGTTTTATCTTATCTTAATTGATTGATTGATTGATTGATTGATTGATTGACTGTTTGATAACAATAGCTGCCCATAAACACTAGCCTACCTGTTCGGCATGAGCATTTAAAAAAACTTTAAATAAGAAGCCTGTTTTTGATAGTACTGTACTATTTTTTATATTGGGTCGTGATGGTTTGCAATAAAAAAAGAAATGGGTCCCCAGAAAAAAAGATTGAACAAGATCGATTTGGTACATGGGTTTATTCATGCTCTGGTTAGGTAACGCCATACAGGACTGACAGACCAGGGTGGTGTCACCTACAGGACAGACGGACCAGGACAGACGGAGCAGGGTGGTGTAACCTACAGGACTGACAGACCAGGGTGGTGTAACCTACAGGACTGACAGACCAGGGTGGTGTCACCTACAGGACTGACAGACCAGGGTGGTGTAACCTACAGGACAGACGGTCCCGGGTGGTGTAACCTACAGGACAGACTGACCAGGACAGACGGTCCAGGGTGGTGTAACCTACAGGACAGACGGACCGGGACAGACGGAGCAGGGTGGTGTAACCTACAGGACAGACGGACCGGGACAGACGGAGCAGGGTGGTGTAACCTACAGGACAGACGGACCAGGACAGACGGAGCAGGGTGGTGTAACCTACAGGACAGACGGAGCAGGGTGGTGTAACCTACAGGACAGACGGACCAGGACAGACGGAGCAGGGTGGTGTAACCTACAGGACAGACGGACCGGGACAGACGGTCCAGGCTATACGGTCCAGGACTGACAGAACAGGGTGGTGTCACCTACAGGACTGACGGACCAGGGTGGTGTCACCTACAGGACTGACGGACCAGGGTGGTGTCACCTACAGGACTGACGGTCCCGGGTGGTGTAACCTACAGGACAGACGGAGCAGGATGAGAAACTAAGAGGCGCGCTGCCAACGTTCTTCCTGTCGGCCGCTCAGGACCTCATCATTCACCGGGGGGGGTAAGTGGACTCTGACACGGCCGCGACCTTGCAGTTAGCCAAAAAGCCGTTTGGCCGCGGCGGTATGAATCCGGGAGATTTATGACGGCGGCGTTGGCGTTGGCGTGGCGAAGGTGATGAGCGGCACGTGAACGGGGGCCGGTCTGAGCGATGGGGGAGCGGCTGGGACCGCAGCCAGAGAGAAACGTTTATTAGTAAAGCCACATTAATTAGCCCCTTACGGGAAATTAATCTACAGAGGAGGGGCTAGAGGGAGTGTTTCCCATGATGCATCACTCTGTATCCAAACCCTTACCCTCACCTACACGTAGCCATCTGTAACGGAAATGGTCATCTGTGATCTGATACCTAACATCTCTAACCAAATAACCAAATAATCAAACATCATACCTCCACTCAATCACATCTTAATTTATACCCAAACTAACCATCTCTAACCTAACACCTAAACTCAACATCTCTAACTTGATTCCTTAGGTTAGAGATACCTCTAACTCGTTACCTAAACTAATAAGCTAACCATCTCTAAGAATATATTTAAAACTAACCACCCCCCTTTACACTTGAGCTAATCTAAAAGCCTGACTCTTCCTAATGTATGATGGGATACCAGAGGAGAGAAACTCTTCCTGATGCATGATGGGACACCAGAGAGAGAAACTCCTCCTGATGCATGATGGGACACCAGAGGAGAGAAACTCTTCCTGATGCATGATGGGACACCAGAGAGAGAAACTCCTCCTGCTGCATGATGGGACACCAGAGGAGAGAAACTCCTCCTGATGCATGATGGGACACCAGAGGAGAGAAACTCTTCCTGATGCATGATGGGACACCAGAGAGAGAAACTCCTCCTGATGCATGATGGGACACCAGAGGAGAGAAACTCTTCCTGATGCATGATGGGACACCAGAGAGAGAAACTCCTACTGCTGCATGATGGAACACCAGAGAGAGAAACCCCTCATGCTGCATGATGAAACACACAGTCTGGTGAGCAGGGCGTTGATGGTCTAGCAGCCGGCCCAGAGCTGCTTCTGAGTGGCTTCACATCAGCCGCTCTGACAGCTCTCAGCTCCCGGGTCCACACCGCTCCTGGAGGTCAGGGGTCAACCGTGGAGAATGGACCCCTGGGGCGGCCGGAGGGTGGACGAGGAGAAGGGGAGAGAGGAGGAGCAGGAGGGGAGACAGGGAGGAGGGAGGGAGGGAGGGAGTAAGGGTGAGGACGAATCGCAGAGGGAGGGAGAGATGAGGAAATGGAGTGGAAACAGAGAGGTTTCAGCAGACTGCCTCCTCCCCTTCAGACCAGCAGGTATTTGTTCCCTCTTTTGTTGTGGTTTGACTTTCTCCAGACGTTGGAGTTTTTCTACCTGCCCAGACTCAGTGTCTCACGGGAGGACGGAAAAGTTTTCGATTCGTGGCCCTCATAATACGCTGTGAACACTCAGAAAAGTATAAATAACACGCCTGACATAGTATTCAGTTGGTTAACAGGTTGAATTCAGCGAGAGAGCCATCCTAAAGTATGCATCATGCACTTTTTTATGTTTATGTTTATTGTCTGTTTGTATTAGTCGGTCATGTTGTCTATCATCGTTCTTCTCAGACCTCGTGTGGGACCCAGGTCTGTCCGCCCCAGGACCCCGGACCTGGCGGGTCTCCAGGGGACCCGGGACATCGGTCAGAGAACCCAGAGCAGGTCCGCCCCCCCCCCCCCCAGCTGCGTCGTCGGGGGCGACCACAGGGCTCCCCCTACCTGATGGTTCTCGCCATTCGCCAGCGACCCGGTCGAGACCCCGCCCCTCACGCCCGGGGGGGCTCAGAGCACCCTGACCCCACCCTGGGGCCCGGGGCTGACGTGGGACTCTTATCAGGCCCAGACAGTGTGTCGAACTGACCTTGGAGCTGTGGACTGTAGGGTCTGTGAGAAGGCGCTCAGACTGCCTCTCTGATCTCCCTGCTCCTCTGCGCCCATCCCCTCCCCGCTGAACCAGACGTAAAGGAGGCCACGGCTCAGACCTCTTTGTCTGCCGAGGAACACATTTCTAAGAGAGGAATAATCTGTGGTGAGCGTGGAACAAACAGCGGGGCTGAGCGTCTGAGAGGGCGACCTCTCTGAAGTCATCAGGGAGCCTTGAGCTCGCATCGTCTGGCTTTCCTTTCCATCGGCGTCGTAGCGCTCGGGAGAGAGGTTGATTCTTTAATTGACGTCTGCGATCGGTTTGCAGATGAGTTCAGCCCGCTGGCTCCTCAACGGACGTTAATCCCGGGAACGTGGTTCAGAGTCTCATTCCCCCCCCGTTCCTCTCCCTCCCACTTGTCTTTGCTAGTTAGCGTAGCGAACGTTTTATGAGACGCCAGTGTCATCCCAACAAAGGAGAGAAGCATGGAGCCCAGCGATCGATAGCCCGCCCTTATACCTCTATAGAGGACCTGTTCACCACGAAGGCCCTCCAAATCAGGAGCTGTCAATCTGCCCGCCGATCAAGATTACCTTCCCGTGTGTGTGCACAGCGCATACTAGCCTGAATCACTGTGTACTTACGTGTGTGCGTCTGTGTGTGTGTGTGTGTGTGTGTGTGTGTGTGTGTGTGTGTGTGTGTGTGTGTGTGTGTGTGTGTGCGTGTGCGTGTGTGCGTGCGTGCGTGTGAGTGAATGCTGGGGTTGAATGTTGATCTTCATGGTGTGAGCATCCTGGCAGACTGTATGATCAGACAGAGATACCACGTGGTTCTCTTTCCTGCTAGCATGCTAGCGCTAGCATGCTAGCATGGTCATCTAGCGATCGAGGGCAGAGATGAGTTTGATTGAGCAGAGCTCCTCTGGGACGGCCCTCCTCCTAGCCGCCCCACCCTCACGGCTTCTCCGTCTTCACGGTCCGAAGGTTCTCCGGGGGTCCGCACCCCCACCTGCTCACCACGACCCAGGGGAACGTCACCGCAGAAGACGCCTCATGCTGGGTTGTCCAGGTCCTGAGGGTCTGAGGGTCCACTTGTGTGATGGTCTGATGGGTCCACAGCCCTCTCTCCTCTAACCCAGCCTCCCCTCAGTCTCCACACTCCATGTAGGAAACTTTTATCTCAGAAGAGACATTCTACAGACGTGTTGGCGCTCTTCCGACGAGGTGGAGACGTATCCAGGCAATGCATCTTCATGATTTATTTATTAGACTTTTATCGGACGTTGTGAAAGATTTCATCATGGCCTCCTGTCAGCCCACCTTGATTTAGAGCAGAGACGGAGAAAAGTCGAATTATTAAAATAATAATTTGCCGGACAAATATTGGCCTGTGGGTTTATAATAATTTCTTCTTTATCTAATATATTTCAGGCTCTTCCTGGCCTAATTGAAAAGAGTAATGAAAGCTTGATTTAATAGATGTGTGATGTAGTAGGGGAGTATATCTCCATCTCATTAAGAGTCCTAAAGCCCTCCATCCCCGCGTGTCCAGGAAATCTGTAAGAATAACATTTTAATTAGAATGGCCAAATCCCAAAACACAAAGGTGACCTTTTCAATTAGCAGGTGACCGATCACCAGCATATCATTGGTTGATTGATTGATTTAACTTTAATTTTGAATGCAGTCCTCCAACGAAACCTTAGGTTTCACTTAAAAAGGAGGACAAGTGTTCCTGCGTTTGATTGGCCAACATGAAGGAATCGAGAAACTTTCTAGACTCTGTCAGAAGCCTTTTGCATCTTTGCTCACGCCCTGGCAGTGGTTCGATTCCCAGACAAACGTTTCTGGATTGAAGCCCCAATGACTGTAGTCAACCTATAGTTATCACAGCGCAAGATTACCCCTAACCCCTACCTGCTCCTTAATGACCTGTCTCTGTACTGTCTAACCCCTACCTCCTCCTTAATTACCTGTCTGTACTGTCTAACCCCTACCTGCTCCTTAATGACCTGTCTCTGTACTGCCTAACCCCTACCTGCTCCTTAATGACCTGTCTCTGTACTGTCTAACCCCTACCTGCTCCTTAATGACCTGTCTCTACTGTCTAACCCCTACCTGCTCCTTAATGACCTGTCTCTGTACTGTCTAACCCCTACCTGCTCCTTAACGACCTGTCTCTGTACTGTCTAACCCCTACCTGCTCCTTAATGACCTGTCTCTGTACTGTCTAACCCTTACCTGCTCCTTAATGACCTGTCTCTGTACTGTCTAACCCCTACCTGCTCCTTAATGACCCGTCTCTGTACTGTCTAACCCCTACCTGCTCCTTAATGACCTGTCTCTGTACTGTCTAACCCCTACCTGCTCCTTAATGACCTGTCTCTGTACTGTCCAACCCCTACCTGCTCCTTAATGACCTGTCTCTGTACTGTCTAACCCCTACCTGCTCCTTAATGACCCGTCTCTGTACTGTCTAACCCCTACCTGCTCCTTAATGACCCGTCTCTGTACTGTCTAACCCCTACCTGCTCCTTAACGACCTGTCTCTGTACTGTCTAACCCCTACCTGCTCCTTAATGACCTGTCTCTGTACTGTCTGACCCCTACCTGCTCCTTAATGACCTGTCTCTGTACTGTCTAACCCCTACCTGCTCCTTAATGACCTGTCTCTGTACTGTCTAACCCCTCCCTGTCTCTGTACTGTCTAACCCCTCCCTGTCTGTACTGTCTAACCCCTCCCTGTCTGTACTGTCTAACCCCTACCTGCTCCTTAATGACCTGTCTCTGTACTGTCTAACCCCTACCTGCTCCTTAATGACCTGTCTCTGTACTGTCTAACCCCTCCCTGTCTCTGTACTGTCTAACCCCTCCCTGTCTCTGTACTGTCTAACCCCTACCTGCTCCTTAATGACCTGTCTCTGTACTGTCTAACCCCTCCCTGTCTCTGTACTGTCTAACCCCGACCCGCTGAACAGTGTTCCTCTGCTCTTCAGGGGTTAATGCCGCTCCGCCAGAAGTTCCAGCTGACATCTTTAAGAAGTCCAATCCACCAATCATGTGCTTGACTGCTGCCCAGTCTTCTAAGTGATGGGGTTCAGAGGTGGGGGGGGGGGGGGGGGGCACACGGCCGCTTGAACAACATTAACGGCAGAAGAGCATTCTGCTTCAGGTGAGATTAGACCGCTCCCTGCGGGAGGGAACAATGACGCCCTGTTTTAACACACAGCCTCCTCACAGCCGCATGCACCGCAGCACCAACATCTGATGGAGGGGCATGGTAGAGGTGGAGGAGGGGCATGGTGGGGGTGGAGGGTTATGGTGGAGGAGGTGGATGTTGGAGGTGGAGGAGGTGCATGGTGGAGGGGCATGGGGGCCGACCCCCTGCTGGGTCTCACACTCAGGAAGAGGAATCGCCCTGGCGGTGTGAGGAAGTGATCACTCCCTTTAAGAAACCCCCACCCCACCCCCCACTCCACCCCCCACCCCACCCCCATCCATGTATTTAGCTGCGGGTGGAGCTCAGGGTCGGCTGTGTGGTAACACCAGCAGCCGGGCCACGTGACGGAGGAGGGCCACGTGACGGAGGAGGGTGTGAAGTCCAGTTAGTCACAGAGGAATACAGCACCGTGGAGAGACGGGAGGGGAGAGGAGAGGGGAGGGGGGGAGAGGGGAGGGGAGGAGAGGAGGGAGGAGATGAGGGGAGAGGAGAGGAAAGGAGGAGAGGGGGGAGAGGGGAGGAGAGGAGAGGAGAGGGGAGGGGAGGGGAGGAGAGGAGGGAGGAGATGAGGGGAGAGGAGAGGAAAGGAGGAGAGGGGGGAGAGAGGACGAGAGGAGAGGGGAGGGGAGGAGGGGGGAGGAGAGGGGAGGTGAGGAGAGGAGGAGGTGAGAGGAGGAGAGAGGGGAAGGGGACAGGAGAGAAGGAGGTGAGAGGAGGAGAGGAGAGGAGGAGAGGAGATGAGGGGGGAGAGGAAAGGAAAGGAGAGGAGAGGAGAGGAGAGGGGAGGTGAGGAGAGGAGGAGGTGAGAGGAGGAGAGAGGGGAAGGGGACAGGAGAGAAGGAGGTGAGAGGAGAGGAGGAGAGGAGATGAGGGGGGAGAGGAGGAGGAGGGGAGGGGAGGGGAGGAGAGGAGAGGAAAGGAAAGGAGAGGAGAGGAGAGGAGAGTGTGGAAGAGAAGCCGAGGATGCCCTGATTAAAATTCTCTCCCGCTCTGAGGATCTCTGGCCAGACGGCTTACTATGATATTCCCTTTCATGTCTGTGGAATAAAGTTCTCAGAGTAAAGCTGCTCCAGATCTCCAGCGGCCCGGGCCTCGAGGCGCACCAGGAAGCTGAGATGGAGATGAAACGAGGGGGGGGGAAATAAACAGAAGCGTCGACGCGCTCCTCGCTCTAATCAGCTGTAGACAAACAAGCCGGGGTTCGTGGAAAGGTCAGCGCCCCGCTCGGGGTGTTTCTAAATGTGTCTAGACCCTGCCGGGGAGAACACACGCTCCACAACAATCACCTACGAGCAGCAGCGGATCACAGCCCCCTGCTTCTGCGTGCACAACCCTCCACTGGCCACTTGATCGTGACGTGTCACAGCTGTGTCTCAATGTGGACATGATGAGGGGTTTGTGTGTGTGTGTGTGTGTCTGTGTGTGTGTGTGTGTCTGTGTCTGTGTCTGTGTGTGTGTGTGTGTCTGTGTCTGTGTCTGTGTCTGTGTCTGTGTCTGTGTCTGTGTGTGTGTGTGTGTGTGTGTGTGTGTGTGTCGCTCAAGATGTGCTTTAATGTAAATTGAAGGTTAGCCTGGCTGATCATCCTGAGACTCAAACTTCTCTCTCTGTCTCTCTCTCCCTCTCTCTCTGTCTCTCTCTCTCTCTTTTTTTTTTTTCTCTCCTTCCTCGCAGTGGAAATGTACTGTTCAGTTTTGCCAAAGTACAAGAAGAGAAAAATCAGATACACAAATAGGACATAAAGAAATGATTTCCAAAGATAAAATTAATCACTCCCTGGTCCCTTTCCCCAAGTGCTGGTATTCTTTTATCTTTTCTTTTAGCGATTTAAGACTTTGATCCAAGCGCATTATTGAGACACTTGGATGGATGCTTAGAGATGGATGTGTACCTCGGGGATCGAACCCAGTGCCTTTTGAATGGGAGTCGAACACCCTTCCTCTCTTCCACACACGACATGTGGACCCCGTCATGTGACGGGGCCAGACCCTGTCATGTGACTGGGGACAGACCCTGTCATTTGACAGGTGTAGACCATGTGACGCTGGAAAGAAGATGAACCAACGAGCCGCCCTGAAGAGGCCTCGGCGTGCGTCGTCGTGTTACCGGACGGCACGCTGTTTGGTTTCACGGGACACGACCTGGTGACCGGGTGACGGAGCGACGTCTGATGGCGTGACTCACCTCCCCCTCATCTCATCTCCCCCCATCCCCTCCCCCTCGTCACCTCCTCACCGCTCCATTCTTTGTGCGGCCGTTTTCCGATGTTGTTAAATCGTGACGCGTGTCGGATCACAGATAGCGGGTGGTGGATTTATGGCGGACGGCGCTGGCAGGCGTTTCTGGAGCCCAGATGTAAAGGGCCAGACCGTCCACCAGCTCGATCCCTGATCCAGCCCCCGCTGGGTCTGAGCTCCTCCAGCTGTGGACGCCATTCACATCTGGCAGCCCGCCGCTGATCTGCCGCTGAGCCGGGAAGACAGACTGACGTGGAGGACAGGAGTCTGACCGCTCCCCTCCTCCGTCTCCTCCTCCTCCACCTCCTCCTCCTCCTACTCCTCCCCTCGTTAAGGGAGGTGCCCCAGAGTTAATTGGTCGGCCTTTGCCTCAATGCCTCTGTCTTAGCGGAGGCTGATTTCACGATGCCGTATTTAGCTTGAAGTTAAATAAATGGAAAGAAAGGATTAAAACGTGGGCTGAGTTTACTTATGGTGATCCCTGAGAGTCTAGCTCTGAGTCTAGCTCTGAGACTACCTCTGAGTCTACCTCTGAGTCTACCTCTGAGTCTACCTCTGAGTCTACCTCTGAGTCCACCTCTGAGTCTACCTCTGAGACTACCTCTGAGACTACCTCTGAGTCTACCTCTGAGACTACCTCTGAGTGTAACCACTGAGACTACCTCTGAGACTACCTCTGAGTCTACCTCTGAGACTACCTCTGAGTCTACCTCTGAGTCTACCTCTGAGTCTACCTCTGAGTCCACCTCTGAGTCTACCTCTGAGACTACCTCTGAGACTACCTCTGAGTCTACCTCTGAGACTACCCTCTGAGTGTACCTCTGAGACTACCTCTGAGTCTACCTCTGAGTCTACCTCCTTGACTGATCCAGAGGCCTTTCAGCGTCACCAGGGGGAGGGGTGGGTGACAGGGTTTATGGATGACGGGGTGAATTAACTGGAATACCAACCTGACCAGGGGCTTTGGAAGAGTAATTGCACCCGATTACTCAACTGAATCTCATCCGACACAGAAAAGATTTAAATATTTCAAAATGTTCATTTAAAATATTCAACACCGAAAGTAAAAATATACATCCAGGAACGGCTTCGGACGGAGGTTTGACACGGTGTACACAAAGAAACGAGCCCGTCCAGTACGCTGAGATGAGTGTGTTCCCAGGGAGAGGCCTCATGGGTAGGATGTTGTGCATCTGTTGGCAGCGCTGTTCCCGGGGATCCGAACACAGAAGGTGCTGTGTTGACAAAATGAATCAGAAGGCTGTGAGTGAGGAGAGCGAGCGTTCTGCTGATGCCAGCGCGTCTCCCGGCCGCGTTCTGCTGAAGAGAGGGAAAACCGGCGCCGATGAAAATATGAATCGGAGAACAAAGAAGGTTCTGCCGCCGCGATGCCCTTCAGACGCTCGCAGAGGACGGGACATCACAACAACGAGCGCCTTCTCACTGTCCCGACGAACTCTGCTGTCGGGAGATCTCCGCATGGCTTTCTGTGGCGTCTATCTATCTATCTATTCATCTGTTTGTCCGTCCGTCTGTCTGTCTGTCCGTCTATTCATCCATCTGGGTCTATCTATTCCTCTGTCGTGCGGTGTGTGTGTGTGTGTGTGTGTGTGTGTGTGTGTGTGTGTGTGTTATGGGGTTGAACCTGAATCCTGGAGCAGACTCCTTGCTGCTGCCTGCTCCCACTCCTCCATGCATCGACCCCCACTGGATAAAGTGTCTGCTGAACGACAGTAAGTAGATCTAAGTAGAACTTAAGAGCAGATGATGTCATCACACCGCGCCTGCGGTCCAACTAGTGCTGTCTTCAAAACGTTTGGAGGTTCGGAAGCTCTTGCGTGACTTTGCGTAAACCTTCCCTTCTTCAGAAATAAGAGTGTTCAGGAAACGCCCCTCAGGAGTTCGTAGGCTATGATATAAAATCGGAAAAACTGATCGTTCGTGAGACTAGACTTCATAACAACAAGTATTGCTGCCTGCGGGGACCTCTTCGCGCTTCTTTGCTGTATTCACAGGGAACAGATAAATAAGTTATTAGAACTGCTTGCGATGGTTGGTGA